>NW_010973092.1:17763998-17864929 GCF_000737465.1 Haliaeetus leucocephalus | reverse complement strand
TTATTTCTTATTACCCTACTCTGGTTGACTGGCAATAAATTGAGTTAATTTTCCCCAAGCTGAGTCTGTTTTGCCCATGACAGTAATTGGTGAGTGATCTCTCCTGTCCTTATCTCGACCCACAAGCTTTGTTATATTTTCTCTCCTCTGTCCAGTTGAGGAGGGGGAGTGATAGAATGGCTTTGGTGGGCACCTGGTGTTCAGCCAGGGTCAACCCACCACACTCATGCACGTAATAAACAACAAAACTCACATCTCAAAAGAAGAACATTTCCTTCCTCTTCAAACAAGCAATATTTCAAAAATACCCTGAAGGAATGCATCTGTGATAAGCTGGCCCAAGCCAGCTGTCTAAAACCATTATCAATGGTGGAGTTGCACAAAGATCACTTCTCTTTTCTTCCCAATTCCCTATCACATGATATGGAAATGATAAATTGCAAAGAGCCCATGTGGCAGCAAAGTCTATATGACGTGAAATTTCACTTACGCTACTTGCGATCCTAACACCAAGACAACAGTGGCCCTGTGTTTTAACAGAGATCAAGCAATACTTTGTTTATGCCACCATCATTTATGGTGACATCAAAACAGACAGATTATAGCTGTGGGTAAAGGTGTTACAATCTGCACAGTTTATGTTCACAAGATACTTCCTTCAGTCAATTTTATAATCTAAGAGTACTCAAAGATTTCTTATTAATAGCAAGCTCTCATAGAGCAAACAATAAGAAGCATGATAAATTTGATTATACAAACTTTTGCTTAGATGCTATCTTGATCTACAGAGACAATATACCTGAGTTTGAAGTAATTCATCATTATGAAACCTAAAACGATCTATAGTATAGCAATACATTTCCTCAATGATGTGAGCTACAGTAAGTACCATGAGTCCAACCTCCTCCTACAAATACTGCATTGAGCTCAAAGATTTGGTCTTTATCATCAGACCTTTTAGTAATCCAAGCAACTGTATCAGTTTGGAAAGAAAATTGTGTTTGATAACTCTTGCATCACAATGAACTTGCTGACATACTAGTGAGGACATTCTAACCCTGTGCAGAAATTGTACATTTAAGATTGTCGTGGTTTAACCCCAGCCAGCAACTAAGCACCACGCAGCCGCTCACTCACCCCCCCCCCCACCCAGTGGGTGGGGGAGAAAATCAGGAAAAAGAAGTAAAACTCGTGGGTTGAGATAAGAACGGTTTAATAGAACAGAAAAGAAGAAACTAATAATGATAATGATAACACTAATAAAATGACAACAGTAATGATAAAAGGGTTGGAATGTACAAATGATGCGCAGTGCAATTGCTCACCACCTGCCGACTGACACCCAGTTAGTCCCCGAGCGGGGATTCCCTGCCCCCACTTCGCAGTTCCTATACTAGATGGGATGTCTCATGGTATGGAATACACCGTTGGCCAGTTCGGGTCAGCTGCCCTGGCTGAGTCCTGTGCCAGCTTCTTGTGCCCCTCCAGCTGGGCTTGAGAAGCTGAAAAATCCTTGACTTTAGTCTAAACACTACTTAGCAACAACTGAAAACATCAGTGTGTTATTAATATTCTTTGCATACTGAACTCAAAACATAGCACTGTACCAGCTACTAGGAAGACAGTTAACTCTATCCCAGCTGAAACCAGGACAAAGATTCAACAGGCCTTCTACGGTATGGCTCCTATTGACTGTCAACATGGAGACCAGCTATGTACTTCCACTTCACTGTTAAATACATTTTTTCCTTTCCATTTTAAGTGGACTTAAAGCACAGGCAGATAGCTATTTGATGTATTGTCAGTAAATTATTTCAAATGGTGACCTTTCTGGCATTCACCAAACTGGAATGATATAATCACCCTAGACTGCACTGCAAAACTTCTTGTAAGATACGAGTTCATGTTTCACAAGCATGTGGAACATGAACACTGATCCTCCAGTCCCATTTTACCTGTTCTGCACCATGCTCATTGCCATCCAGTCTGAAGGGTAAACATTCTTTCCAATGAGGTCTTTGAACATTATGAATGTTTCCATCAAGAAGTCCTAGAACAACAAAATACAGTAAGTCTGTGACTACATAACAAAAAGTTAAAGTGTTCCTGCTGTAATTAAAGAACTAAGATAGAGGGCTCCACTTTGCCCCCTTGCAGTCAATGGAAAAATTCCTGGTGATATTGGTAAGCCCAAGATTGGAACTGAAGTCCTCTAAAACAGCAGTCTCAGATTCCAAATGAAAGCTAAAAGTCATTACATTAAGCTCTTAAGGAAAAACAAGCCATAAATGAATGGAAAGAAAAAGTTGCAGTACTTTGGAGTAAAGCTGTTGAATTTTTTATTAATTAGCAAACCAGTCTCACTATGCATAAAGAATTAATAGATTTGAAAAATATAGGATTTTTTTATTTAGTCCATTTAGCCCAAATTTAGTTATCTAAATTAAAAACTGAAGGCACTGACAGGAAGTTTTCAAACAAAACTACTTCTTTTCCTAGAAGTATTTAGAGATCACTATATAACTAACTTAAATAAAATGAACATAATAATTTCAGGTCTGTTTCATGTATAGCACATATACGCTGTTTTACTCTTGAACTGCTGAGCAAGTCACCTAGAAGTCTGTAAGACTAGCAAGTTGTCGCTATTTATTACCAAACCCTCACAAGCACTCTGCAAAGTTTGTACTCTTTCTTATCATACTACTTACAGAGAACCAAGTGAACAATAGCTCTCAACAGCATGTGGAAATGGATCACCACGTGCCAAGTGGGGGGGGAGGGTTCAATTAGTTGAGGGTTGGTTTTGTTGTTGTTTTGTTGTAGAGGGTTTTTTTTCTCCTCAGAACAGTATAACACAAAGATCCCAGTACATATTCTTGATTATTATATTACCACCTCTGTGCTAGGGTCAACAACAGTGACATTTATGTCTTCCCAAATTTCTGATTACAGTATTGTCCAAGATCACCATTAGAAGAGGGAGGCAACACAATGACATAAAGGCAGAAAATGTACAGAAACAGACCATTCTAGGAAGAATCAGACAAGATACTTCAAAACAATACTACTGATTTTTCACAGGAAATAAAATACTTAGAATGATTTATCACCTCCATGACTATTTTGTACTTACCACTAGTTCTGAACTTGTCTGAAAAGTTTCAATGTAAACTGAGTAATGCTGGTTGTTCATCTGGTTTAAGATTGCTGTCATGCATGCCACAAAATGACTCTGAAAGAAAACCAGGCAGAAATCAACACATGGAGATTATTTAAGATACTAGATTGTATTCTTTCTAAAGGTGAACTACTCTAAATGCCTGACAAATCCTTTTATGTATGTAAAAATAAAATAATATTCAAGCTCTTGCAAGCCCAGATGAGAGAAACATACTAAGAACTTGAAAGAGATAATTCAAAAGCTACCCTGGCAAGGGGTAGGCTCTGATGACAAAGTTGCATCATTTATGAAACACTGCATGGAAACACACGTTGTGACAAGAAAACTTTATATATAAAGTACAACTCACTATTGCCTTAAGATGCCTAAGAGGCATGTGATGTTGCCTAAGATTATTCCATTAGGAATTCATAGGAAGTAAATGTATTAGCATCAAAATTTTCTAATAATTCTAGAAACAGAGGCTGTTCACAGGAAAAAACATTACAAGAAAGGATATTTTTTACATTTTTACATTCTGCAGGTGTTTAAGTAGCTATTACAGAACTCTGTAAAATTTCTATAGAATACTATTACTTACATCTCTCAAAACTTTTCAAACTTCCTCAAAAAAAAAAATTATTTTTCTCAATTCCTAAAGTAGAAATGCTGAAAGGCATAAAATTATTTATAATCCTGTTTTCACCATAATTTACTGTAAGTCACAAAGACCTTTATCTCTGAAGCAGTAACAGTGAGCTTAATGATTTGCAGTTTTCCTTCAAGACAGTGAAGAATCCTCCTTATTGATGCCTTTTAATTTGCTGAAGTTTTAATTATTGTTTTAAAAGTGAAGCTGCTTTAAATGCTTTGCTTTTATTAAAATAAGAGACTATGAAGTAAATGAGCGTGCAAAATAATTTTCTAGATTTACTTGGATCTTTTCATCATACTGGTTTAGAATTGATACAAGGGACTCACCAGCCTCTCTGACCGGAATTTAATTTCCACCTGTACTGATCAGATTCTCTGTTAAACTCTGATTCACTTTACACTTCTGTTACATCAGAAAGGCAACAAAGGCACATATTACCAAATTATCAGCTGCAGTTTGTCGTACCCAACCATTTTGTCTACCACTTAGAGAAGGGAAGCCTTCTAACTTCAGGTTATGGCCACTAGAGGTCTTTTACTTTCATATGTTAGCTGCTGTTCAGTTTGTACTGCCTTTTTTTTTTAATTATTTATTTATTCCTACGTGAGCAGACCCAGCAGACTTCTTGCATATAAACAGTGAAAATTACAATATAAAGGACCTATTATACCTTCTTTTGGAGTAACATTAGTGCTAGTGAGAGGCTTGCCTACTTTTTAAGGCTAAGAAGACACATTTTCTGCAGGTAAACCAAAAGCTTTCAGGTAAGGAATCGTGTGTTCTCGGGTACTGATGCTCTTCTAAAAAGAAATGCTGGTTTTCCTGCTGTAGTAGTTCACGTCTACAGTTATGGATCAAACAAATCTTTTCTGTGATGTTAAATGTATAGCTGAAAGTAATAATGAATTGCAAAGGATTCAGTAATGAAACTGTGTGGGGTTTTTCTTCTAATGTCTTGGTTTTGAAAAAAGATTACTGACAGAAGTTAGAGAATTGTACATGAAAAACAGCTGGTGTTTTTAGTAGTTAAGCATTCACCACAGAATGCCTTTCTGTACTTGTGTTAAATATTCACTTCTTGAAATAAGCAGCATTTCTTCACAAGCATTGAATAGATGTATTATGTGCTTAAAGGCATAAAGACTTCAAGAAGGTTATTTCTTTTGTTGAAACCAACTTCTAAAAACGTGTCTAGCTATATCTGTGATTATGGTACAGCATGAATGCCTATTCTTAGTAACTGTGTATGGCGATTTTAAAATTAACAGATGATATGCCTTGATTACTGAAAAGAGCCATAAGCAAAAGTCACATATTGCTGGCCAGTACCTCGCACCAAACCTGTCAAATTCACATCAGTGGGACTGAATGATACATACTAAGGAAGCTGATAGTAAAGCTGGTTTGCTACAAAAACTTCCTCCATCATTTCCGTGTAACTGTAAAGCAGGAAAATACATGAATACTGTTTGATCTTTAATAATTTTCTTGCCAGCAATCTCAACTACTAGAAATTAACTAGCTAGCTTCTTCATAGGTTAAAAGCTTGCCCCTCCCTCCTAATCCCCAAACGCCAGCAATAAAGATTGGCTTCTCAGATGCAGCCTCAGATCTTTGAAGTACTCATGCACTCTCAGCATTACCATTCTCACTGGTAGAACTTAAGTGTAATATAGGACCGTAAAGACCTGCGACCAAATCTGCAAATACCTCTGTGTATTCACTTAAATCCTCCTATACTGTTTAAGTACCTCTTAGCAGAATGTGTAAAGAGCATGAACTGCTTGAAAACACAGTAAGTTCTGCACAAGAACAATCTATTACACTTTGAATGCAGACTGCATGCTCACTAGATGGACAGAAGAAAGTCAGAATCAAGCACTGCCTACAAACACAATAGTCTAATGCTTATTATTAAAAAATTTATTTCATTAAGTCAAGCATTGTACGTAGAGATTGAATAGTATAAAAAAGGTTGTGGCAGAGAAGGCAAAGTTCTTCAGACAGAATCCTAACAAGTCATTTCAGCTGTGCTTAGGCTTGTTAGGATTTATCCTGTGAATTACAGCAGAAAAGGTTGATTAGAACTAGGTCAAATGTATAAAAAAATAAATGTATCAAAGTAAACACTTGACTGATGAGACAATACTAACAGAGAAATTAACAGAAAAAAGCCTGAATACACTGCATTACTATGAAGAGATAAATAAAATATCTGTTTTCCAACTTAAAAACATTCATTTCCATTTAAATGTAAAAGAACCTGGAACAGAAACAGCACTGAATTCTATTTTTTTAATTAACAAGTGGCTGACAGCCTTTCAAAAAATGTGTAAAAAAATAAGGAAATTGATAGTATGAACACTGCACTTCTATCGGGAGCAGGAACACAAGTAAATAGGTAGTCAAATGAAAATGAGAGAGAGGAAAAAACATCTCAGGAAACATTTAAACTCCCTGTCCACTTAAAAAAAGCATAATATCAAATTTAGAAGAACTACAATGCTGGCTGGCTTTAGTATAAACACTGCAAAATAGTGGCTAAGGTAAAAGAAATGCTGTTTTGGTTAATATATACAAAGTACATCAAAAGGGATCATAGATGTATTCAGTAAAGAAATAGGGCTTTCTAAGGTCAAGCAGAAAGAATGCGGAATCTTTTCCACTGCTGTTAAAGTGCATATTGGATATGGATGCAACATGTACAGGAAAATAAACACCTGAAAAACATTAGGGTCATGTAAGTAACATGACAAACTTCAACACCTAGCAACTAAATCCCAGCATACTTCATAATTGCAGATGGTGACAGGTTGCCGTAGAAACTTCAAATAATACTAGCACCACAAGAACAAATAACGCAAATGCACTGGAAAAACAAATAGCAACAGAAATAATGTAGAATGAAGCTACACTTTAATCCTAATCTAGTAGAAGTATTTCAGTGGCCGTAGGGTGGGTAATCTTCATGCAGGTGTACTTCTGGAAGGACTAAGGAGAATATTTATTTCACGTGGGCACTTAAGTAACATTTATCCTCACTAATAGAACACTTTACCAGCATAGAGCCCGAGTGTAAATATATAACTACAGGTGCATCGTTAAAAAGAAGACAAAATAGAAACATTAATAATTCCTAATAATTCAAAGACTTGAATTCAAAGAAGGCCAAAGATGATGTAGTTATTTTTATATCCCCTTTTTAGCAGAATACTGGATGTTTTAAATGCTCATTTCACTTACCCTCACAATTAATGTAAGGTAAGAGGACTCCTTTACATACCACCATCATCACAATCTGTAACCCTATATTCACTAATGATGGCTTACATTTGATGAATGCACAGTTTTCTGTATTAGGCAAAGAATCTTATCCTGAAGATCAAACATTTTTGTGGTGTATGAAGCGATCATACTACATAGATTAGATTTAATTCTGAACTCCCTTTTAGGTTAAGCCAGAAGTTTCAAAACTCATTGTATGTTAGTGACAGTAATTGTAAAAACGGTGCACATAAAAAGGGTGACCAAGAATTTCTACAGGCCAAACAGTTCTCTCTCTCTCTTTTTTTTTTTCCCAAAAACAGAAGTGCAAAAATCTTTCTGGAGGAAAAGTGATAAATATATTATCTTTAATGTAATTAAAGAAAAGCTAACCAATCAACTGTTTCAATCTAATGTTAAATTCATCAATATTTATGTTGTAGCACAAGGACATAATTGAGAAGGGCTCCCAAAATACTGTCTTCACAGAATTATTGAGTCATCGCACCTGTTTAGTGCCATGAGCTAAAGAGCAACATAATCACCAGAAAAAAAAAGTATGGAACATGCTCAGTGATACCATGAAGAACCACAGTGGTTTGAAGTCACAATTCCTCAGGAAACCACATTAAACCTTGAGAACCGTGGCATATGTAGAGGTTAGCAAAAACATCTTTACTATATTATGCAAACACTAAACAATAGCACTCTGAAATGAAAAAAACAACCAGAACTTGAAGTGAACTGCTAATGTAGTAGTTCTGTTTCTTCTCCAGAAATACGTCACTGCCAATGCATGTGCTATCCTAAAATGTACTGTTTCTAGCTGTAAAAGCACAAAATTGTAAATATTAGAATAAGCTGCTGCACAACAACCTAGAGTGTTCGTCAGATGCACAGAGTACATCTGAAATGGGAAATAGCTCCTAATCCACACCAACTTGTTTGTAGATTGCCAATCAGCACACTTCACTAATAATTAATTTACAATAGCAGATTCATCTACTCTTAGTAGGTCCAAGTTTTTTATTTTCCATACACACATTCATATAGTTCATTGGTTCTGTCTTCTTGTCTTTTATAGCTCACTGAACAGAAGCTTAGGCATCCTGTTTCTACATCTTACTGACAGCTTTTGATATCTGACTGAAAACATGCTGGGCTGTTTTAGCTTGTTATACTGTTTTTCTTACATTCATATGATTTACCCAAAAGGATATACAACTATAAAAAGAGCAAACTACCAGATGGAAAAATATAGGACAATTTTATAACATAATGAAATAGTAATAGCAGCTGCTGTGTAAGATTTAAAGATATGTTACAAGTTAGAGAATCAAGGCAATTTCAAAATTATTTCATTTAAGACTTTTTCAGACATAGATAAAAGCAGTAAGCCAATGGTTTATGGTATGACAGAAATAGCATGATTTCTTCAGAATATATCCTTTGGCACCTATTCTTATTTATTTATTCTTAACTTTGTGTTGATTTCCCAACAATATTCTAAAAAGAAGATTTTTCATTCTGTGCAACGTTTTTGCTGCTGCTGGGTTTTGTTGTTTGGTTGTTTTTGTGCCATAAATCCACTCCAGAACTTCTACTACAGTACACTGTAATTGATTTAACTTGTGCCTAAATCTGTGCTAAAACACAGTTGTGTAATTTACTATTTTTCCCAGAATATTAACATTGTGTTCATCTTCAAGGTGTACATACAAATAAATTATGGATAACATTATTTAGTATGAAGTGAGAAGGCAATCATTTGGAATGAGCTTGAAAACTGAACTAGCTTGTCCAGAGCACAGTTACCAAAAAAAGAAATCAGCTGTTTCACCTCCTCACTTAATCACTGCTGTTCACACTCCCAGTCTCAGCTCTGCTGTATCAGATGAAATCTTCCATCCTTGCCTTCAGGGATCTATGCACCTTCATGCTGCACCTCTTCCCTCCTCCTCTGCAATCCACTAATTGCTTCACCACAATTACTTTAGCTAGTTTCCAGACTGGTCTCACAGGCCAGAAGAAACTTCCTGCCCTGGTATGTAAGACAATCCCAAGTATCCCAGGGCTGTCAGGCTGCTTATTTCACTAATTTCTTATTCAAAGTGCTATTGTATCTCCCTGTTGCCACTAAACCAGATGGTCAGTCAAGTTGGCAAAGCATGGCTTGTCCTGCCAAGTGTCCCAATGCACTCATTCCCATGTTAAAGATGATGCAGTCAGTATTCCATAGAAACAAGGAAAGCACACACACAAAATACAAGCAAAGAGTAAGATTAAAAAATATTATCCCCCATTTATTTACTGTAGTAAAGCTTGGCCAGTTTCTTGCATTTAAAAAGACTGGAAACGAAACTGGGAACTTGAAGGAAGTGATACAATGGCTGGGATGAGCTGGAGCTATCCTCCTGCCCAGAGGTGTAATACTTAACAGCAGAAAAAAAAGACCCAGATGGAATTGTCAACTATATAGGACTACAAAGAAAACACACTAGCTGCAACGAAGATCAACAACAGGGTCAAAGAGAAAACAGTAGAACTGAGCAATTTAAGTTCATTAAAGTGCAGAAACATCTTTTATTTCTAAACCATATATTTTAAATTTACACATATTGTGAAGATGAATGTCTTAGATGCTGATTCACTTCCTTAAAACTAAACAGAACCACCTCCTGTAGTCCCAGAACTAAGCTACTCTTTATTTGATTTGGTTCTTTTTCAGCTGCACTCACTGAAGACAGAAAAAGTAAACTTCAACTACCTGATCAGAGATAAGACTAATAAAATACACTTGTGAATGGTTAAACCAAAGCTTTATCATAATAGTTCTGCTTAAAACTGCTGAAAGTCATACTGCTCCAGAAACTCTCCTCTTGCTTTTAAATTGATCTTACAAAGAAAGTAAGGCCCAATAAAAACAATTTTCCAACAATTTGCATCTATTACACTAACAAATCTACCAACTGTGTATGTTTAGGATTAATTAATAGCAATCTCTAAGGAATCCACCAATACATTTTATTGTAAATTATGTAAGATTTTATTTTATTATTTCTTTTTGAGCAATAGCACAGCTGCACTTGACCTTCTAAAAACACAATGTTTTTTGTCACCAGGCAATCAAAATCTCACCAAATCCTGAAGATATTAATGGAAAAACTAACTTTGTTTAGTACCAGACATTGTTGTTGAAAAATAAATACTGGTATTGTCAAAGTACGTGCAATCCAGTATTGAAACATTTCCAAATGCCAATATGCAGCCATCTCTTAGGCTGAGATTAAAATCAGCAAGGCCCTACCTGGTTGACAATCTCTCTGCTAGGTCAGAGTGTGCCCTTTTACTTAGGCATAGCTAAATAAGCCATAAGATAAAAGTTGTCAAGAAATTAAAATTAAATTTATTTAAAATCACTATTCCTTTTTTAGCAGCTGTAACAACCAGATAAACTTTTACATGAGGAGCCTGATACTTCTCCTGTATTTTAAATATACACTAATGCCAAAGTGCTTTTAATTTGACAGTTCCAATTGTCATCTGTCCCCTTCCACATTAAGAACATTGTATTGGTAGTCTGGTAATTTGTTTAATTTTCTAAAAAAATCCAAACAGTAAAACCAGGCTGGAAATGATAAGAGTTAATAAGCTACCATTGTATTTATAGCTTCTTTTAAAGAACAGTAATTTCTCTTTACCTCCATATTTTACAATTTTTTTACTACCGTTCTTGTGTGTTGAAAGCTGTCTAACTATGGTCCATTCTGGTCTGTGGAGGTGGTGAAGGGTAACTAAAAGACAAACTCAGCATACCCTGCAAATACACATTGACTAAACCCAGGAGAACTTTTAATGCTTTCCTTTAAAGCAATCTTTCACACTTAGCCTGCCTCAAAAAAAAAAAAAAAAAAAAAAAAAAAAAGTTCCCTTGTCACTTGGTTCATCAGGAAATTAACCAAATGTTTATAAAGAGGTTTGTCCAGGACCTAGAAGATGAATATAAGGAGGGGCACCAAAAAAATCCCAAAACATCCTGAGCCTTTCACAAAGATCCTCAAGATTCTGGTAACAAAACAGCTGAAATAAATGGAGATGCAGAGGTAATTGCCCTGAAGCTGCCCTGTTACCAACACGACCCTGGTTAAAGGGACTCTCACTAGAATGAAGTTGTGCTCTGCTTTTTCACAGCTACAGTAAGGAAAAACAGAAGAATTGATATAGATTCAGGCATGTGTATACATAGAAGCTCCAATATATATATAAATTTACTCACAGAGTTTAAAAAGAATTCATACTAAATCAACAGATAACGATGTAAAATGCATCCAGTCCACATAAACAGGGACTTCTCTACCAAGGAAGGAAGATGTACTGACATGAATCTTGGTTAGTGTAACACAGCATGTATACAAACATTTCATATAATTTTCAACCTATATTACTCTTACAAAGGATAAAACACTATATACCTTTTAAAGCCAGCTAGGCTGTGCAAAAGTGTTATATGAACTTCTTCATTTTGTTCTGTCAAGTTGCTACTCTCTGCCACAGATGAAAGCAGGGACAAAGTGCACAGAAAACATATTTTCTTTTTAAAGTAAAACCAAAGGAGTAACTAGTAACTGTTGGAACAGTTTTATTTTGCATCTTAAATATGAAAAAATATTTAAATTATATGCAATAGCAGTTTATATTAGGTTTTTAATTTTATGTAATAGTGGGCTCCACTTTTAAACATGAAAAAAAAAATCTTGGAGTGTGGTTAGCAGAGTAACTGGCTAAAAAAGAAAGTTCATAGCAAAAAAAAAAAGACAGAGAGCTTTTCATGCTGAATTGTGGGTAAATTGGTTAATAGAAAGCATAGGGAATACTCAGTGAAAGCAGAAAACCCCATGGGAACACATGTATAAACATGGAAGGATAAAACTTCAAAAATTACAGAATTACCTGCTACTGGGTATTCCACAAACTACTGCCAAATAAGCATCCTTCTTAGGTGTGGCTCTTTTTAAGAAGTGCCACTTTTAAGATGTCCCAGTTGATTTAGTTTCAGTTATAATTCACAGAAACAAAGAATCCTGAAACTGTGATAATATAGAGAGAAATTTACCAAAATAGCATTGTCTGCACCAGTAACTTGCGCACATAGTAATCTCCTTTGTGGAGATTGTGTCATACTAACATATTACACCTGGGCTCTGGCAGAATAAGGAACACTCCTTTAATAACTCTGCATCAGCCCAATGAGAGCTGAATTTATTATGTACTTAGTAGATAACTAGGATGAAAATGGGAGTAGAAATTTCTTTGAATAACTAAATCAGGGAATATTTTAGCTCTTGGTTTTTCTTCCGTTTTTTAAATGATGAAAAGGGAAACCAGTCACAAGCCTATAAAAGGTAATGTCATTAGTACAGGACATGAACAATCACATAATTATACAGTTAAGTGTAAACACGTAACCATGCGTATATACAAAACACTCTTGTAGAAACACAGGAGAGAAAATATGTAACATGCACTGTGTTTCACAGCTATAGGTTAATAAAGAAAACTGCTGAGAATTTGAACAGGACATCATTTTTCTTAATACAAATGCTCCATTTAACAAATGGTTGGCATTTATTTTTAAGTAAATTACTTGTTTTGACTGCAGTGTTTAGGGAACTAGCTTAGTTCATATGTGCTCTGAACTGTTCTAAAACTGCATCTACTTGGGAAGCTTCTAAATTTGACTGCTAAAGCTGCTCTCTGAAGCTGGGACGGCAATTTTGCCAATGAAAAGAAGAGCACATGGAATTCCAGAAAGCCCTGGCTTATGCTCCATCAGTAGTGTGACTGTCTCTTAGCTGCTCAATGACTGCAGTCTAGGAGCCTCCGAGTCCTAAAACTGCAATAGGACAAGACTGAACTCCTGTTTCTGGTTTATTTGGTTTTTTGTTTTTTTTTTTTTCCTAACACACATAAGCATGCTTAAAGGCAACACCTCTGCTACCTTGGCATTAAATCCTTCTGACAACAAATACCCTCATTTTTAAATTCATCTCGCACAAAAGACCAACCCCAAACATAAATCCTCCTCAGAGTAAATGGTGAGTATAGATATAACAACACTGTGTTACAACAGGTCTTCCCAAACACAAACTGATTTTCAAGCTTTTTCCAGCATTTTAGCAAACACGAATATCAAAATATTTTGTGGTGCCATGTCACCCGACCATACGAACTCCTTCAGAGAATGACAACTATACGCCAAAAAGACACTGCTTTTTTTTCTGTTGCTTTACTGCCAAAATATTCAGGGCTATTTGCAGCATTTTATTTTTCCTAATCACTAAACTACAATTTCATCTAAATAAATTATCTTACTAACAAACCAGGGTGCTAACACCTTCTCCTGAACCTAGCAAACAGATAAATGATGAGTGTAGATTCATGTAAGGGAACTGCATTCCCAGCAAAAACCAAACAAAATCAGAATCACTCAAATAGAAGCAGACTTGATCAATGAGTCAGAGTGCCAGAGAAATGGCATAAACAAAAAAATATACTTTGTTATGCCTCTGACATTTAGTATATGTATCTCCTAAACAGTCTTATAAGTCTCTTATTTTTTTGATTAGTTGCTGCAATACAGAATGTGTGGGAGCATCAGTATAAATCTAATGACACATAAAGAAAAAAAGATTATGATTAGAACTATTGCAGCCTACACCTCCGCTAATTACATTTCTATATTAATGCTTTTAGATTTAATAGCAGTTTCAGAACTATACTACTGAAACTGTTCATAAAAGCTTATTAGGTCATGATATGTAGAATCACCCTTATTATACGGCTCCATTGAAATTATATAAAAGGACCTGTTTATGAAGCAAGTAATTTTTTGTCATTTTAATTTAGTAATGAATATACATATATATACACAATCACCTCTATAAAACTGAAGGACAGAAAAAGCATTTGGTAGATACTATATAGTCACATATTCAAAAGAATTTTCAAGATATTTTAAGAGGAATAACCTCTTGACAACATCATTATGGTAAGTTTATAAAGAAATCTTTTCTCATATAAGTTAGCATAAACCCATTGAGCTGAATGTTACATTACAGCTTCCTAAACCTGTATCTTGTGATCTATTGTGCAGCTTGTATTCAACCAAAGTTCTCTCAGAATTATGGTTGCAACCTTACAAAGACTAAGAAAAGAGTTTGGAAAGATAAGGGCAATTCTCATGCTCTTATTTAACTTCAAAGGGGACCGGAATAAAATTTCCCATTTGGATCATTATCAGTTTTCAAGATATGTTTTACTAAGAAGTAAAAAGTAACTTGTTCTGCTCAGTTTTTACTTTAAGGGATACTGCTAATATTTTATAGCTTAAACCAGAACTTACTAGACTGCAGAGCTTAGTGCCAGGAATTCAGTAATGTAGAGTATTTTTTCTTAAACAAAAAAAAAAAAAAAAAAAAAAGGACGAGGGCACAAGATGCTATACAGTCTTTCCCACAGAATTTCTTATATTTAAAAAACATCTTGCAAAAAAAGCACTTACTACTATACTAAGGCCATTTATATTTTTTTAATGGTACTGTAGTCACATAAGATAAAAGTGACTTTTATTTAATCTCTCCTTGGTACAACATCCCGACCTCTGAGATTGCTAAATATCACAGACATTTAAATATTGAAGTAATTTTAGCAACTAATTTGTAAAAGATGCAAGACAAAAAGGAGTTCATAACCAAACAAGAGGAGAAAGAATATCGTATATATGTTGATGCCAAATGAATAAGGCAATAGAGAAGGAGCAAATTTGAAATACAGGAACAGTAGTGGAGCTCCCTTATCCCTTCCAGATTATCAAAAAAATTCTAAATGACAGTGCTGCAGTTAGAGAGTTCCAGGACATTAGGCTGGACTTAGCAGGTTGTACAGCTCAAGTCACAGATGTTCTGAAAGAACAGATTAATCAAGCATGAAAACAGGAAACCAATAATACAGTCACCAGGAGTTTGGTGGATAGATAAAAAGAACTTGCATTCCATTGAATTCAAGAACATATTATTCAGGATTTCACAGCACTGTGTAGGGAAGAGGTTCTCTGCAAAGAAACTGAAGAAAATAAATGTGTAGGATATGGACAGTGGGCTGGCAGAGTAGCTTAGACTGCCCACTGTTGGCAGCTGAAAAAAAACCCCACACCTAGCCCTTCTTCAAAGGGCAGCATTTCTCTGTTGCTGGCTCTTCCTCCTTTATCACTGGTGCTCCCCCACAGGTTTGGGGCACATCAGCATTTCAAGACAAGCTAAAGGAGGGAACAAGCTAGTGTACAAGCCTATGTAGTATCATGGGGACAATGCAAAGTATATGAAAATAAGCCTTCACAGTCTGCTAACAAATCTTAACTATTGCACCAGACATAACTATGTGAATCCGACGGTTTTCTGGAAGCTATTAATGAAACAAGTAATACTAGAGACACAAACATATAAAATGTAAACAAAACAAAACAAAAAAAAAAACAAAAAAACCCCAGGATATTCCCACCGAACTAGGTCATTCCCGTTATACAAGGATATACATGCCTTCAGGCTGCCAGTTAGACAGCCTTACATTCCTGCCTTATAAGGCTTTTCCTGGGCTTATATTTAGGAGAATAACATAGCAATACAGAGAATAACATAGCAATATTGACAGATTACACATAGCAACATTTTTGTGGGTTCTACCAAATTTTTTAAAGTGTTGTGATTGGTTGTTTTTTTAATTTTACAAGACAAAAAACAAACAAAAGAAAGTGAAATTGATACCTAATTATTTTTGCTAATACAATGTAAGATAACCCGAGCTGCTCTAACAGATTCTAGGTTGCTTGCCTTGCCCAAATTTGTGGCAAGGTAGTCATTTGGTTTCTTCTTCAACTTTACCTGGAAAATATTGGAAAAACTACATGCCCAGTCAGGTCTGAAATGAGACAAAGAAACCATACCTACATGCTTTATGTTTTATCTGTCTTGTTGATAATGCAGGAATACATTTCAAAATTTTCATTGAATCAGACTGCTACTCACCCAAGTTAAACCTGAAGGTATTCCCCATGAGACCTTTCACAATGAAATTATTGTTTAAAATAAAAAACAGTACAATTTTGTGACAATAACCTCAATGAAGAGCCACTAAGGCAACACACTGCTTGTACAGCATAATGAAGAAAGGAACTAACTTCTATAAAAATCACTGACATCACAATAACAGGCCCCAGGAGAACATCCCAGGGGCACAAAAAACAAGAAAACTGTTCTTTACTCCAGAGACACTGAAGCAGGGCAGGCCATATCACTTATTATGTAGCCACTTAAGAGCAGAGATCACTGTCTTCTTCTCAAACTCACTAGAGATGCTACAATCATGTAAAATAATTACATGGGCCATTCTGCATTTTTATGCTTAAAAGAGCACCAGAAAGCACAGGAAAAAGTAATTTTATGGCAATATGCATTTACTTACATGATTAACTTACATATTAATTTTTAAGGATTACACATATTTCACAACATATGAGGAACAGGATTTTCTATTAATTGTAGAGCCTACTACATGTATTCTGTCTTCCTGTCTCCTTTGAAGTTTACCACCTTCACTTGCAGAAAACTAATTTCAAAATACAAGACTTTTTTGAGGATACTTATTTCCATGCAGTTTTTGAATTACACTTATTTCAATTCCCACATATAACTTCTAGACTTCTTCAAAATGCTAGCTTGAGTAAAGACTGAATAATAAAAAAAACCCCCAACATTGAATGACAAGCAAGTGCCACACAGCTCAGGACAGTGCAGATTTATTAGAGATGTCTATCAATGATTAACTTCTCTGACTATCTAATAACAACTTTGCTAGCTAAAAATAAAATTTAAATTTATAAGTTACAAAATCAGTTACAAGATACTGATATTAAGAAATATCTGACATGACAAAAGGCAAAGAAACAGGCTTTTGTTTTGCCCTTGACATCACTGGGACATTTGCTTATGTTGCCCGGAGAATTGACATACTGTTAATTTCTTCAGCAAGGTTCAGAGCCTTTGGTGTGTTCATAGATCTTCATCTTTCCTTTAGTGACCACATCAGTAGATCATTAAGAGATGACCTACTTTCCTTTGTGTTCTGTCATCTTAGAAACTCAAAAAGGTTAAGCATTGCCTTTCCCAAGGGAATAGTGAAATGCTTTTCTACACTTCTGTGATTATTTTTTTTTTTTATGAGATTATTGCAGCAGCTCTGCTTTTTGGAGGCATTCCAGGACAGACTAGGCACAAGATCCAGTTGATTCTAAGTGCCTCCAGCAGAAGATATATATACATGATACTTTAGTATGTTTTGAGATCTCCCTCCCCACCCACCCCCATCTCAACACATACTAAAGTATCACCTCACTTTTTTCTGCCATTGTACTGGCTTCCTTTTAAATATCATATTGATTTTATTATCTCACTACATGCACTAAAGCCACTTCATCATCTTACTGTATTTTATCCTCCAAGATCATGCAGTTGCACAGAATTTGCTTCATCCTTTGTTTCTATATACACAGTTATGCAGTGCACCAAAAGACCCACAGCTACTGAATCTCAGCCCTTAACTTTAGAACATTGTGACATCTCGATAATAACATCTAACTGCAGTGTCTCATCTTTATGTAGGTGTTTTAAAACTAATATTAAGAGATAGCAAATATTATCAAGATTATGAGCTGAATATACCAAAGCAATTAGTTCACAGAGGTGCAAAGTTGATAGAAAAACTGTAAATTAATCCTCCTAGTTTTTGTTCATTTTTAACGTCACCCTCAGCACTTCAGTCATCAAAGGCATTTGGGTTCCAGATAAGTGTCTAGACCCTGTGTAACTCAGACCTTTTCCAGCTTACTGCATTGACAAATAAACAAGCTTTGGATAAAGAAGATAAGCACACTTGTTTTCTAAATACCAAGGAATAAAGTTGTTTGGTTGGTTTTTTTTTTTCTTTTTGAACACTCCATATTCCTACATTCCTCAGTACCTGTTAGTATTGAGACAATTTTAAACTCTCATAACCTGTCCTAAGCCAACAATAATAATTAAAAAAAGGATAAAAGAATAGTATTTGAATACAGTGTGAAGAACAGATCATCCAGTTGTTTGTCTTACCCCAGTGGGACCAGATTTGACTGATATTTCATTCTATTGCTTTGAAGACTGAACAATATTTAGCCATAAATATATAAAACAATGCTACACATGGCAATAATGCTGTAACTTAGAATTGGTATCTCTGTCAAAGAATGAGCTGCAGAGAAGCATACATTCAATGCCTGGGGCTTTTAACACTGGGAGTAGTGCAAAGCTTAGAGAGCAACTGTAAGGTTACATTTTTTTCAGGCTGCAAGTAATTAAGTGAAGTAGGCTTTTTTCAAATCCTCTCCTCACAAACAGCAAGGCTTTTGAAAGCAACTGCTCTCTACCTTTAGAAAAGGTAGTCAGGCAATAACGATGCTACAATTCAATTTTAAAGGCACCTGCCCTGCATAATAACCTGTGCACCTCACAAGCAACACTGAACCGCAAAGCATTCAAATATACAGGATGGAAGTGGTCTATAAAATGACAGAATGAAGTCACAGAGATATATAGATAAGTTGGTGTACCAGACTGAACACATGACTGAAAAAAGTTGCCTTCAGAATACTCACGAAAGAAACTAAACCTGCAGCCTTTCTCATGGACTGAAAGAGAAGTATTGCACAACAGATCAGATGCAAGCAAAGCAAAATATACCAGTGTTGTCACTTCCCATTACTTATTAGCAACACCAAGCTGTTGGGTTGTTAAACAGCCAGTCAGGATACTAAGTATTGTGCTTTTTAACAAATTCTTGTAAGTCTTATAAATCTGAACTTTGAGTTTCCCTAATACCTACACTACGGGCAATATGAAATAGACCTAAAATTTGTAAACGCAAAGCCAAATGAAGAGAACAAGCATGCCCAAGGGCTTTTCTGTCCCCAAAATACATGTCGCTGAACTCTCCAACATCATCAGGTTGGTGTATTTTGAAGTAAAATTACTTATAGCAAGAACTCATAATAGAGGTTTCTCTCGTGCTCTACTCTTCCCACCAGTCCCCCTTAAGAATGGATAATTCTGGCTCATGGCAGGTTGATAACAGAATGAAACAGAATTTATACAAGAACCCAAACTACCAACCTTATTGACAATTATATCACTGGTTCATTTTGCAAACATTCAAAGAAGAGACATGCCAATACATTAGACTGCCTTAGCAGACTACACTGCAGAATGATAAAACCTAAAAAAAGATTCCTCTGATATTGAAAAGTAGGCATGATCACAATTGATACCAGATTTTCTCAGAGGAGTCTCCAGCTCATTATATCTCAACCTACATTCTTTCTCCACCTGCAGCTTTTCGCACCAGAAGAAGGGAGCTTATGGGAAATGTCATTCTCTGCATATATCCTGCCAAAGCCAATAAGCGTAATTTCAGTCTCTCCAGCGATTACTGTCAGCCAATTTCTTGTAACCCAGTCTCTAAACTGCCATAATTCAATTCCCTCACACTGAAAACGCTTTTCAAAACCAGCAGCTGGAAAGAGATACAGCAAGGTATATTCAGCTAAGTACACAAAATACATCTCATGAGGACGAAATATACTGCCAGTTGCATTTCTGATGTCATTCACTGCCCTGAAGGAATACATGTAAAAAGGCCTCAAGATGCAGATTTTAAATGCCAGCCCTGTTACCATGATGATATCTGGCACAATCTTTCCACACAGGTTTCAATATTTCCATAAGAAACCTAGAAGCCATGGGAGAAAGTATTTCAGCAAGAACCTGGCATGGTTTCTTCTCTCCCTGTCTCCCAACATATCCAGAAGTTTTTTGATATAAATGAGTGTAACAGAAGACTCCTTACATTACTGAATACTCCCACACACTGAAGTGGCAAAAAAATAAGTAAATATTAAGTTATGGAGATCATGAAGAATCACAACTGAAAACATGATGCTTACAAGGCATTACATACAGCTGAAGCATAGCAGACTGCTAAATATTTTCAGACTCAGCTATGCCATATCATTCTTCTTGCTCTGAAGTAATAAATTCATTGAAAAAACAGAACACAGAAACCAACTGAAAGGGGCTGCAGCAAGTACACTCAAAAGTTGTTTTCTACAAGTAAATAAATACTGTAATGATGACAACAACTCAAGTCAGCAAGTGCTTTATTCTGTTTTTAAATGGTTTAGGATAGACATAGTCTTTTCCTGGAATTTGAATCTCTTAGATACATCCCGCATTCTGTTGTGCAAAAGGGAAACGGCTCTTAATGTACAAAAGCAGTATTACTCCCATGGTCTTCCTCTCATATTCACCCAACAACTCTAATATGAAGAATGTATCATGCACTCTCCAAGTGGACAGGAATGGAAGAAATACTTGATCAAATACTAAAACATGCATGGATACAAGTAAATATAGCTATACTTTTAAAAACACCTAATACAGTAACTTCTTACTTGAGGAATTCAGAACAAATCTGCCTAGAAAATTAAAGTATATAAGCCTATACACAAGATATAATACTCTTTTTTGAATAACAATGTTCACTCTAGCTACATTTTGCACATCCATTTTAACAAGGAAGACTAATAGCAGAGTCATGGAACAAAGACAACATTTATTTTCCCCCAGTTGTCCATAAAGGTCTAATGCTGGACTCCTCTCTTTGCTGCTAGCATCCCCTGGGCCTTCACACTGGACATGAGAAGACAAATCACAATTGTTCTAGTCACATTCTCAACAGGTTCATTGAGAGGCAATTCTGACCTATAAATCATACTTTCAGGTCAGCTGGGAGCTCTGCAGGAAGAAATAACACTCTACCTCTCAGCCATGCTTAAAATGCACTGTTAATGCAGTGGCCCACATACTTGAAATGGAATCACAGTGTCCAGTATTAGGTCTTTATCCAAGATTCCTATATTCCCACCTAGAGTGCACTGCTGTACTAAACAGCCTATTTAGAAAAAGCAAAATTGTCTCCAATAATCAAGCGATATGTTGTGTTGACCAACAATTATTCATAAATACACACAATGAAAAATTCCACAACTTAGGGCAGATGGTATCATGTTACTAGGCATTCCCAATATATATAGTTACTGCAGGAAAAGATATTAATTTTATTATGATGTTTTCAAAATCCAGAAGCACAGCAATGAAAACAGTAGCATTTTGTAAAACTTGAGAACACTGTTAGAGAAGATGGCAAAATTTTTCGTGTTACATACTTAAATTCTTCCTGCACGCTGCATGGATATCTTTCTCAAGGGCACACAACCATCCTCATAACCCTTCATTAATGACTGAACTTCAACAAAGCATGCAACATCATTTTGCTAGTGTTTGAATTTCAGTTTGAGAGTAGCATATACAGTCAAATCAAACAGTTCTGCAGCTCACAAATGAAGACAGAAGAATCACGTTCAGTGTGTGAAAGTCTAGGCAGAGATTATGTTTCTTTTTCCTAAAAAGAGCTTTACTTAGAGGAAGATAAAATAATTCCAGTAAGGAAATAAATGGTTATTTGTCCAAATCAGTATGATTGAAAAGAAAGATACCTTTTTTCTGCATGCAATGGAATGGAATTCAAATTTGAATAATACATTGCAAAAGTTAAAACAAATGGAAATATTTCACAACCACAGTCTGGGCCCTTATTATCCCTCTCTATGCAGGTGGTGGCTTCACCTGGATACTTACTTAACTACACTGTGATGCATTTTAAAAGGTGAAAGTTATCACTGCATGTTACAGCCAACATATGAATGTAAAGAATACTACAGATCTGTGCATAACACATGATGCCCATATTGAAAGAATCCCTAAAAACAGTGTGAGCCAAGCACTGAAAAGTGAATTCTGTAATGAAATTACTTCTGTGCCATAACAAAAAAGTCCATTAATTTTTGTTGTTCTGAGGATAACAAGCAAGATCCTGTGGGATGATGGGAAGGGATTATGTTGCAGAATCACCATGAGACACTTCAGATAGTTTTGGCCTCTTCATCTTCTGTCTAGAAAAGATGCAGACTGCCTATGTTCAGAAATAATATGAGTGGTAAACACTGTAAAGGAAGAAGAAATTCAGCATATATATTATGAAGGAAGGTTAACTTTATGTAAGTTCAAAGGAGTAAAAACACACTTTTGGTGGTTTTCCTCACCTGCACTAAGGTTTGGGGTAAACAAGCCCCAAAATTCAAACAATAAACACATGAGATGACCAGATGTTGCTACTTTTAGTTATTGTTGATACTCTACTGGAAAAAACAACATACACTATGAAATAGGACTGAAATAACAAAGAGGATAAGGGACTGGCAGGATATAAAAAAGCAACTCTCCCTCCCCCCAATAGATGGAGAAGAATCTTTTGTTAATTTATAAGCAGCTGACATTAGAAGAATAGCCAGAGCTCAAAAGTGTCAAGGTAAGGTAGAGGATAACAGAACAAAGGTGCCAAAACCCATATATGAAATACGTGGCATACATTTCCTGTAGCAGTCTTCTCAATGAAGACACACAAAAGAAAGGTGGTGGGGAGTGGCAAACTGTCACTATAGCAACAATGTAAATGTAGCTTTTAAGTTTGCTACTCAGGAAAAATATTAAGTTTGGTTGTTATGACAGGCATGGTTGTTATTATTAGACAACCAAAGAGAAAGTTCAAAAGGTAAGTTTCATGAACTGATACATCTGTAATCAAACTGCTACGGCCTGCAAAGCAGCATGCTCTCTCTCATAGACACACAGATGTTCATATCTGCCTATGCACAGGTTATCTATATAACTATATCTACATTTAGATATAGATATGTTAACATTTTATAAAGCCTGGATATAAATTTACAGTAATCTAAGGTATCATACATATGCATACTTTTACACAAACATCAGTTCCCAGTATTTTTTCCACCTACCAAGAAAATAGTAGCATATCAGATTTATACAAGAAAGACTACTGAAATTTTACGTTATGAACTATTTGGACACTTTGCAGCTCACCAACCTGTCACATTGCATAGCTTCCATCTCCCTGTAGGCATTCAAGCATTTCTTCAAGAGAAATTTCTCAGTTTTAAGCACACTTGTCTTTGCAAACTAACACTGAAATAAAAAAAACCCAACTTGTGTACTATATATAATGTGAGTTTATTCACTTAAAATTATCTGTTGTATCTTATCTCTTAACACTAAACCTTACATTAACAATTTCCAATATATGCTCCAAAAGAAATACTGAGATAGAAACGTTTTCTAACCCATGAAGCCTTTTGTTCTGAAACAGTCAATGGAATGTATCATCTCTTCGAAGATGATGCCTGAACTTTTATTTTTATTAGAGTAGAATAAAGGAAGTCCAAATACCATACCATAGTTCTGAAAACTATATTCAGAAATAAGATAATAATGATTTTATCCTTCAGTGCATCTTCAGCACTTCATGTGGAATGGCACTGCATCATCTCAAAGTATAGCCAAACCACACTCAATTTTCATTCCTAAAATTTGCTTAGCTAACTCCACTTTTCTGCTGCACTAAATATTGCAGCATCTTCTCTACCCAGTCTCACCAACCTGAAGTAATTTTCAAATCTTGCTGTAATACCACTCAGACATAAACTCCTATAATCTATTCCAGCATTGAAATGTTCCCTTTCTGAAGTCAGAAGCTTACATCCTACCCTGTATTACTTATCTGTGTTAGCCCCTTCTCTCCATCCACCTTGATCCCACCTCGAGGTGGTTCACAAAACCTGCTAGCAGGATTTGTAAAAAGTTCAGGCCTTCTTCTTAGGTCCTCATTTCGTAGGTGCTCAAGCAAGGTTCATTCAGCATTACCAAAACCACTGCAGCAGGGAACATTTGACCATGTACAGGAACATACACAGAACTCTTCCATGGCAGTGCACACAATCAGAACAGGATATTCTGTGTACTGGCCAATGAGAGTAAGTAACAGAAGAATACTACACAAGACAGCCTATGCACTGGAGAAAACTCAAGATACCAAACTACGCTACCAAATTATTCCGTCTCTTATAATAAACACATTCACCTTCATAAATAGCTTTTTGCTTTATTCTGTGGGACCCAAAGCAGTAAGACTCCTTGTTGTCATCAACGATTGGCCCCTGTACACGGAGACCATTTAAAAAGCTCTCTCAGCAGCTTCATCTTCTCTGGCAGTTTCTTCCTGTGTATCACAGTAAGCTGCAAATTTGTACTTTTGGGGGATTGTTTTTCCTTTACAGGCTCTGCTTCTTACATCCACTTTCATCTGAAAATATTCCCTTCAGAAGCCTCCTTGCAATTCATCTGTAACTTTCAGTACATTTCCATCCACTTTCTTCTGCAAGAAACACTATCTAAAATCTGTTTGCTAAAACTTCTTCCTTCTAGTCTTAAAAGTTTTTTTCAAAAGAAAAAACCTTTTTGTTTCAGTGCCAGTAAGGTTCTGGAAGAAAATCTTGTGAAATCATCCAGATTTGCATACTAAGCCACTCACTGCATGACAGAATGCCCTTGCTGTGTTTTTTGCTAGCAACAAATACCTGTGATGGCCATGTGCTGCCTCTGAATGTTAGATTCATAAAAGGAAGAACTTGAGCTTCATTTGAGTCTGACATCCTCAACAAGTTTTGGACATTTGCAGGTTGAAGAATAGTTGTGAATGGAAAATAATTAGACTGCGGTGTTTCATGTTAACATTAGCACATAAAGCTAGTGACTGTTCAGTAGATACTGCTTATATTGTATGTTCAAAAGCCACGGAAAAAGCGATATAGTTTAGAGTGTCTAAGTTGTCAGAAAGATACTATGTAAGTCTTCTGAACATTAAAACCTTGCCATTTCAGAATTTTGCCATTTTGAAATTAAGCCTGAAACTCTAACTGAACAAATACACCCACCTTTTTAAATTAGCTGAGGTATTGTGAATAAAATCACCACAGAAACATAAAACTTCACGCTATATTTAAAGAGGCCACACCAAGGAAAATAAAGCTGTACTTAGCTGGATTTTGCAAGGTTTGGGAACGTGCACTATTTTTCCTGTACAGGCAGATGTACTGGCTTTTTATGCAAGATTTTTAAAAAGTGAAGCTTTCATGTAGAGCAATACAAAAGGAAGCCAAAAAAGTTCTCTCTGACTTTGCCTTTTATTTCTCTTCACACTTCCTTTATGTTTTTTAAAAGTTCCAAGAAACTCATCCAGTTTCTACTCATGTTAGAAAGACACCTCCTGAAAACAGGTTTTTTTAACCAGTCCATCTGTCCTGACTGGGGAGAAATAAATTTGCATCAGCAGAAATCTTTTGGTGCATCTGTAGTGCTTGACTGGACCCTCAATGATCCAGTGGGAGCTCACCACAGATACCTGTTTGCCCAGGTGCTAAGCATAAAACCAGGGTACGCAGATGGAAACAGAGGACTAAGATTGTGCCAAATGTGGGCCAGTAACATAGAGGATATTTGGCAGCACAGATGTGAATAGTGAAACAAAACAAACTAAAAGAATTAGTTTGAGGACTCTCACAATCTGTTCTTACAGCAACATTATTAGTGGGGCAAGCATTACACAAATCAATTGTAAGAGTTAAATCCAAGAAACAAACCAAAGCATATCATAGAAACAGCCGTACTTCAGTAATATCATAATGAATAAAATCATAAAGGAAATCTTGAATGAGAAAAGAAATGAAACATCTATGGAATTTTTGAGACAGTCCTTTGCAGACCCTAATAAAAATTTCGGGGCCAAAGTTCAGTTTGCTAGTATTAACGACTTTAAAATAATTCAACTGCTAATTATGTATGTGTCCTAGAGAATATAACTGGTACATCAGGTAACTGCAAAGTGGGATTTGTTTTTGTCATAGTTCCCAACTTCATTTCTCATGTGTGGTTCAGCACTTCATGGGGGTACTTTTAAGACTGACTTGGACTCTTAAAGGACTGCCACAAAATTAATCATTTTGGTTACCTCCAGTCTGGAGACTGTAATCCTGTGAAACTAATTGGTGAAAGCGCCAGATGAAAGATAGCACCTAATTGCAGTGTCCATATTACAGCTACAGCTGTTGATTGAACATTAGAATTAAATACTACCTTTTTCAAACGCAGACATGGCACCAACTCCAGACCTATAAATCTGTGGTGAAACCAACAGCAGCAATTCACAGACTCCATAGTACGGAAATGTTCCATCACTAGTTCATACTGGGGAAGCCTAGGGAACTGTCAGGACACTCATGAAATGAGTGGAGCAGAACCATGCCACAGATGCTATAAAAACATGTAACTGGATGTGGTATGGTTCAGATAGCAAGAATAGCTGAGATGTTATTCTAACTTAACCTGACAAATATCCAAATCCAGCTCCAACCCAAAATAAGTCTATGATAACATTAGAAAACACCTTGCAAACTGACACAGTGCAGGAAAATATGCAGAGGAAAAACCTATTCAGAAGCAATGTGATCTTTTTTTTCCTCATAAGATGAAAACTTCAATTAGAACTTTTATTTTTCCCCAAAACATTAACCTAGCAGTATGTACTGATAAGGTTACAAACTGCATTAAAAAAAATCTATCACTGATTAATTCAATAGTGAAAATGAATAATGTTTCAAAAATACTCAATAGACATTTTCGGATGAGAAGAACATCGGAATGCTTTTATGATGCAAAAGGGTAGGAACTTTTCAATGAAGTACGAGCCTTATTTACTCTATCTTTAAAGTTGCTTACATCACAAGAATGCTACAAGTTGCTTATACAATGGTATTCCATCATTCTATTATCATCATACTCCAGACTCTCAAAATCCCCCAACAACCTGATGCTACTATACAAAAGCCTGCTATAAACATGAAGATTACCTTAAATTAAAGGTGAAACTATTAAAAACCATTCTGCAGTCCACCAGACCGTGATGAACTCCTTTCTGGCCTTACAGAACTTAGAGGTTTGCAGAAAATAGGACTGTAAACTCCACTGACATTTCTTAGGTTATAAAGATTAAGATGTTCATGATAATCCATCCTAGAACAACTTACTGTGATTACTGCCTTAGAGGTTACCTTTGAGAGAATACTGAACAAAGGAAATTTTGGATAATAGCATTAAGAATTTTGACAGTTACAGAACCACTAATTTATTAAATTGCTTTATAGTTTTAAAGATTGCTTCCACACTAGATAGAGTATTTTTTGTCCCAGCTGCAAGTTTTACATCTCAAAAGAAAAATATGTAGCAATCTGTCTCATCATTATTTTTGCCAACATGCATGTTTTAAAACTCATGCTGCACTGAAAAGAAGAAAAAAGGCAAAGCATCTAAGCTTGACTCAGGTCTGCAGACAGAGGGAAAACAAAGACGGTCAACCTCAAGCTATTGTTTACATTTAGGCTTGGGGACAAGGAGAACCCAATGCCGTTCACCTAAGGTTATATTATTGCAACAAAAGGGCAGGAAAAGGGGAAAGGAGAGAATTTTTAGCATCATCCAATTCTAACAGTTTTAAAGCCATCTCTAGCTCTTCATGCTATCTGGTGGTGTTTCACTTAAGTCTGCAGCGATTTCAGAAGCATATCAAAACTTATCCTCAACATCTCTCATTATTTTGGGGAAAAAAGGCAACACAAGCTTTGTAAAGTAGACACGGGGCTAAATTAAACAGCTTGGCCAACTTCTATTGTTGAAGTTCCTGACAGAGAAAGAAAACGAACACGAAGACAGCTGACACACAAACCAGTGCACTTAAAGCATGAATTCATACTTTTTAAACAAGAAAGTTTCATTTCAGACACTGATGAAAGGCAGGGGCGAACCTGGATATAGAATGAGTCCTGTGCAGTGTTTAGTCCGTCACCCAGCCATTAAG
This sequence comes from Haliaeetus leucocephalus, assembly GCF_000737465.1. Taxonomy (NCBI): domain Eukaryota; kingdom Metazoa; phylum Chordata; class Aves; order Accipitriformes; family Accipitridae; genus Haliaeetus; species Haliaeetus leucocephalus. The sequence goes on along the minus strand of NW_010973092.1, from coordinate 17,836,823 downwards.
AAGCACGCAGTTCATAACGGCCACAACACATGCAGCCTCTTGTCCTGCCAATAGTTTAGGAATATCAGAGAGATTTGCAACATAAAGGGAAAGTGACAGTCACACAAATTTCTTAGAAATTGAGAATCATGATACTCCCACCTAGGAAACAGCTTATTATCAAACACAAACTGTAATTAAATAAATCAGGATGACTCTTTAAAATGAAAATGTCCATCTAGCTGCATATCAGAAAATCGATATTATATAGGATGAAACACAAATCAGACATGACCTAAAACTACTCACTCTGAATATATTATCTTATAGTTATTACAGCTCTGTCAGCTACCATTGTATCTATAATGCTTGAATTCATCTGCTGTTTAATCTTTGGTAGATAGATCATCTGGAAGTGGCAAAAATTTAGAGTGAATCAGGAAGTTTAAAGTGCTGATGCTCAAAAGGACAAGGTAAATTACACTAATCATCTTCCTGTTGAAAGCCCTCACAAAATGCTTTTAGCCTAGTGACTTTATTTATTTATTGAAGAGGGTCAGTCCAAAGTAGTTTTTCAAGAAATACTGGCTTTAACACATGCAGGAAAGAAAAGCAAAATACTACAAATATATGTCACACTTTCACTACAAGGAAAAACACTGCTTTTTTGAGCAAACTAGTAAAATGGAAAATTAAGGTGTCAAACTGCAACTGAATGAGTTTGAAAACCATGTCAAATATTTAACTTTTTCCACAAACTGCAGAAAACCCCCAGAACCACCACACACACATCTGCACTCTTCCAAAATCCCTACTGCCCTTAGCTACATACTTTTTCACTTCATGCAGTTTCCCATAATCTCCACTTATCCTTAACAGCTGCACTCCTCTACCCACAGCTTCAGTCATTAAACTGAAATATGAGCCAAGAAATGTGTTTGACTCTCTTCAAGAAATCACAAAGGCAAAGGGAGCAAAGATGGAAGAATAATTATAAAAAAATATAACTGTCTCCTGTGGTCAAATTTTTTCTGTCTGACTGGCTAACTAAACTGTGTGTGCATTTCTAAGAACTCAAAAACACAATCTTGAGGCTGGAAAACCAGTTCCATTGTTGTTTGAGGTGATAGGCTTTGCACCTTATTCTTTTCCAGGCAATTCACTTATTACACCCTGGGATACAATTACACTGGCGCTAGAATAAATTTTCACTGGAGAGTAACTATCACCATTAAGAAGTTTGTGCAGAAAGCATGTAGAGACTTTAAAAATCAAGGTTTGCTTTAACAGTTTAAGCCAAGCATAAAAGAAAAAAATGCGATGGTATCTATCAGTCAGATTCACATACTCAAAACACTGATGAGAGGAACATGAAAAATGCACCATTTCAAAATACCATTAACTATCAAGCACCTAACAGGCCACTTGCTTCAACAACCAGTGAATGAAGAGATTGGAACAAATCCACAGTGCTAATTAAGCAAAACAACCAAGGCACAAGGTGTTTCTGCAGGACTGATGAGCAGCTGCCCAGGGAAGAGATGGGGAGGAAGAGGCTGGATAGCTGGATATGAGGTCATGGAACCCTAGCAGACACTAAATCCTGTTAAATTTCTTGTACCAAAACTGTTGTTTTATTAATACAAGACATACATTTAAAACTGACAGAGGCTTTTCGTTATGAGTGACATAAGTTAAATTAATACATTGAAAGCATTTCTATAAAAAAGATCCTTAGAATTTTTCATACTTCAGTCAATGTGAAATGATGAGCAAAACAAGACCTGTAAATTGCTGTGCCAGAAAAGAATGAGGAATTATATCCTGGGCAAGGGAAAATGTTATTTAAACTTAGTAAGTGGCAATGTTAGACTGATTTGTTAATCTAGACTCAGACACCTATAACTCATTGATATTCACTAGTTTGGGTTTTTCAATCCAAATATTTGAGCATTCCTATCTATATTTTTTTTCAGCTTGATTTAATATAAATAAGAGCATCAAAACTTTCATTACAACAATTCATAGGAACCCCGGACTAGCAGATGCCAAGGTAGCTAAAAATCACACACAGAATTAAAATAGCAATTTGCAAATTAAAAATGCAAGAATCTAGCTCATATGCTTCTATACCCAAAGTAAAGAGCTCTCCTAAAACCTTTATGGGCTTTGGACTTGTATTTAAAACACAAAGGATTAGATTTCTAAAGCTTCTTTCCAAATTTAATTGGGTAAGTACTTTTAAGGTAGTCCACCTGCCTGGAGCACAGCAGCTGTGATGGGAAGTCGAGAATGCTACAGCAGTATTTGGATAAATTCTCAAACAAAACTGTTAAAAGCCTCCAGTAATTAGTGGACGATATGAGAATTCAGAAGTTGGCACTGGAACTTAATTTGCAGAAACTGTTTGACTTGTTTATTGTGTATACTTGTTTCCAGTGAACGAGCAGTACAGTGATTTAAGCGACTTAATGCTAGCATATCATGAAAGTAAAATTTAGTATTAACATACATATTTGTTTCCTCGATATCTTATGCAACATTTCTTTCTGCAGTGAAATCATCCAACATTCATTTTCTTCTAAAACTTAATAATATCACATTACTTTGCTTAGATTATATTACATTGCCTAAATGTTACATGTGGTTACATAACAGTTTGCTATATTCTGTAACAAGATCTTTCCCACTGCACCCATCTCATCAATTCTTGTGAAATAAATATGGTAAAGTTTGTGCAATGCTTAAATAAAAAGTACACTAAGATAATGGAAGTAGTAAGGCTAATGAAACCATCAGTGAATTAACAGGGAACAGCATTAATAGTAAATTAACACTGTGCTGGGAATTTAGCCCCAGTCATAAAAATCACTGCAATCTGAAAAGTGAACTATGTTTGATTATTAAAAATCCCATAGAATATTTCCCATATTTTGCATGAATTTCTCCTCTTATCCGTAATCTATTTTAGCAGCTGGTTTCAGATTTAGCGTAACTTATTAAAAATACAGGAAAAATATTTTACATACAGGTACATCTCATGAGTGAATTTTGAAATTCAGGACTTAAAATCTGCTACTAGTCCAGCACTATTCATTGCATATACTGAATTTTGGCTCAAACTATTCTGGAATGATTTGGGTAAGAGAATTCACATTTGTAAGGAAGTCTATCACACACATTCTTTGGGTAAGAAAGAACAAATCCATCCTTACCACTGTAGAAACCTGGAGTGAGAAGTCCTGGCTAAAATATGTAGAAGTTCAATATACATATAGGTGAGTAGATGCCACATCTCAGGAAGCCGTAACGAATCTAAATTTCTAACAGAAAGGTTGCCAACAAAATTCTATCAAAGTAACTTACCTTTTGACATGAAAATAACGAAGCAACCAGATTAGTCTTGGTGTATGTGATTGCTAGTCACATGCAAAGCTGTCTACTCACATGGGTGAAGTGCAAGACTTAGTTTTCACTTTTACTGCCTTTATTACTGCAGCTCTAGTACATCACATGTTCATTAGCAATGCATTATTACATGTCTTTCCCATACCCTGTTGTGCCACCAGCCAACAAATCATAGCACATGGGTTCATATTCCAGGAAAGAGGGAACAATACACTGCACAACCCTTCAATCAGTAAAACGTGCCACTAAACAGCCTGGGTGTGACTGCCTAGTTTAAAGGAATCATCCATGTGTACACTTGAGCACAAACTTATGAATGACCCACCCTGGTACTCAATGCAGGGGATGCATTCATCATCTACATTTGGAGTGACATCAATAGTAGTTCAGATTTCACCAATTACACTGTTTTTATAGAATAAATACAGACAACTTCAAAGTGCTCAATGCTCATTATACCTTAACCTATGAATAAAATGTCTCTGTGGCAAACATTCTCATAATTTAAGTGCCAGCTGTGACAAATCAGTCAAAGCTTTATTTTTGGGGGTACAAAAAAGATTAGTGATTATATTACACTTGAAAAAGACTAAGATACTTGCAAGTAAAATTTTGATGACAGCTGGCTTGATAATAAAATGTTCTCTTACTTTCCTCCAGTCACCCTAATGTAATACATGGTTGTTATGACTGTATTATTGTCCTAACTGTTTTTCAGAAATGTAAGTTTTAGTGGTCACTCAAAATGTTTAATGTTTGTTTTTTCATGATAAGCTCTTGACAAACGTGACAAATCACTGCTTTGCAGGCCAGTGCCCTGCATGCAAACTGAGTAGAACACTTTACACATACATGTAGCCAATTTCAGCCTTGATTCCCAAATAATTGCTACTGCACGGGAAGAGATTTCATCTCCCCAGAAAAGGTTCCGTTTGCATTAATCACATTTTAAAATAAATTTATTTTTCCTTGACCAAGAGTTGTACTCAAATCTGAACAATTTAAAATGAGCAACTCTAAAAAAATACAAAATTCTGAGTTTTGTTTGAACTTCAACTTGCCTCCAAATTAAGAACTTATATTTTTATTGTTCTTTTTTTTTTTATATATTCCATCCATAACAAGATTTAATAGTGATTTTCAAATCTGAAGATTTAAGTTTTAAGACCCATATTTGGGAAAAGATCCAGGCCTGCACATGAGTACTGAGCACAAAGAGAAAACTACTACTATGAATATTTTATATCTGGTTTTGGTGATTTGTATTTCATATGAAGAAAACTTTAAGCACTTCAAAATTATAAAAAATTTTCAGTTTCTATACAAGTATCTCACTGCCAAAGTTACAAAACCACTGAAGATGAAAAATTGTTAGGAGACAGCAGAAGAAAATTACAGTGCTTGGCTGTTCACCTACAACTGTTGTCTTTTTACTTTCAGGAGACATTTCCTGTTTTTCTGCATTTGGTGGTTATTCGGTCTGGACCACTCTTCTGATGCCAAAGTATTTACAGAACTTCCCAAATGAAACAGTCCCTTGGATATGATTGGCCTTGCATTTGCATGAACTGAAGCAAAAATGACACATCAATAACTTCTCTCACTGAAACCCACTGGATGCTGTATTTTTGCCTTGTCAGAAGTGGTTACATTTTGCTTAACTGTTTGGGAAGATTAGTTTCATTTGCAACATTAAAAAGATGGCTGAAGAAGAAAAGCTCTCTATAAAGAAAGCAATTCAGTTTGGTATTAATGGATATATTCCATCAGTAAAACTATTTGTGAGAAATGAAAATGCCCCCAAAAGTGATTACGCTTGTTGTTTAGACAACACGCAAATAAAACATATGTGATTAGTCCACCATTAAAAAAGCTGCATCACTAATGGAGAGCTGTCAAATAGAAGCCATCAGGAAAACCATAGACTCAACCTTACCTTTAAATTAGTTAACTGTAAGCATAACGGCCTGTTGCAATTTTGTAATAAGAAGATGGTGTCAACCTCAGAAGAAAAGGATTTCTGCATTTCCTAGCTACAAGAAATCTTTCCTTAAATTTGATACTTAATTTCTTTATCTTAGTGTTTGGTCTAATCAGCAATTAAATTTGAAAGAACATCCCCGAAGAGAGCATGTCAGTTAAAAGTATACATAATAACAACAAGAAGAATGAAAAGCTTAGCTTCTTCAGGGATAAGGTATTCATTTGCATCTTAGGAACAATCTTAACATACAGTTTAAATGACAAATGAAATGGGTCGCAAAGAAACACGTTACTTACAGACTTTAAATTGTGATTCAATGGCCCAGCAAAACATGAAAATGCGCCCAGTGCTATTGAAAAGGAACAGTCTGGATTCAGCTGATTTTATGAGACAGCCACATCACCGCAGGACCAAATCTCAGCAAGTTCGATTCAAGGATGATGGTGTGAACACAAAGACAGAACTGGATACTAATCCTGCCCAAGATATAGCATTCACAACTGGAAAAACAGAAATATTTAGGGATCACAATCTTTTGCTACATCAATCTCCATCTTTTCCAAGGGCTCAGAAGGGGCTTCGGAATATTGCCATACAAACATCTCCTAGCCTCAGGAAACACTTCCCGGTTTTTAAAAAGAAAAAGCTGACAGTAAGCAAGTCATTAACAGAAATGCCAACGGAGCCTGCAAATTCTATCCAAGTAAATGGCAATCTTTCTGAACGAGACATTATGTCTTCAGATCTCTGTTACTTAAGAATAACTAATGATTTGGAAGATGGATTTAGAAATAGTGAGGTGGACTGTCAGTTAAGTCAAAGACCATCAAAACCACAAAGCAATAGACCTATCCACTCAGATGATCTCTCAGTATCAGAGAAGACAACTGTTTCTACACAGGTGCCTGAATACATACATGTGAGTTTTCCACAAGACAGCAATGTTTCCATGGATGCACCAGACACAACCATGACTTTAAGTAATTCACTGCATTCTTCTACTGTCATAAATAGCAATGAAAATAATGAAAGCAGCATCCTGTCATCTAATTCTGAAAAAACATACCCTTGCCTAAGCAATTCTGCTAACTGCAGTGAATGTAATCCTCACTCTGACTCTTGTGAAGCAGATGAAAGTGATCCCGAGTCGCTTGCAGCCAGCAAAGAAGCAAGTAGTAAGGAAACTACTCCATTATCACCTCCAAATCACAGTTCATCTCCTTGTTTCCTCAGAGACTATCAACAGGCAGGAGAGCACAAAACAGATTCCAGCTGTGTGACATTAACAAATGATGATCACACAATAATGTCATTCACCAGCAGTAATGCATCAAAATCTATTTTGTCATGTAATACAGAAATCAAGAAAAATTCTACACAGTCAGATGTTTTCCAGTGTAACAGCTGTTTAGAAGGATTTCACATAAAGTCTTATCTGCCAAGGAATGAAATAAAACCACAAACCACCAAAGAGATTAGTGAAATAAATCAAATTCATTTGGCACATGGTGAACTCTGTGCCCTACAAGGCAGGCTGCAGTCTGTAGAGGAATCCTTGCAGTCGAACCAGGAGAAGATTAAAGTACTTTTGAATGTAATCCAAGACCTGGAAAAATCCAGAGCCCTCAGTGAAGGGTATGGTGCACTTTAATATTAGTAATTTATCAGAAGTATAAAGTAGATGTTACCAATCTTTAAACCTTTGCTACTGAAAGAATCTTTCCTGCAATATTTAAAGATGAGTTTGCAAAAACAGTATCTTACACCCTTTTTCTAGTATTTGGGCCTCAACAGAGAAGCAAGTCTCTTTATAGTGTGGCTTTAGATGACACTGCCTTTACCAAACCCAGTATGAGACACAGTTTATTACCTTTTTTATTTAGATCTGTGGTGTTAGATACAAAGGCACTGACACCTGAGAGTTGGTAGTCTCCATCTAGCTAAAATCTGTATGCAGTAGAACAACAAAACCGAACAGTCTAACATAGTAACGTAGCATGATAGAAACCTATGGCAAGCCAACTATCTCTTACCAGCAAGGTCAGATATGCATTTAGTGCCAAAGCAGTCCTATTGCTGAAACAGTTTATATCAGCAAAAACATGCTTCTGTTCAATAAATTATTACTGCCTTCATAAGCAAGCAAAACTGCCCACATGCCTCAGGACCAGGTCTTTGCACTTGTTCCCACGTGGACAGAAGAGGTTTGCATGGCTGTGCAAAAACTGTCAGGATATAAATAACTGAAGCCACAATTTTATACACCTCAGTCTTCTTAAAACTTCTTCAAAATAGATTTGTTTTTCTTCAGAATACTTTCTTTCTCAAAGTATTTTATCTGGGAATTGACATTACCTTATTGCATTTCTGATGAATAATTCTCCAACTCACACTCCAAATATGAATTTACGCTCATTTAAAAAAATTGATATCAATTAAGTTAACGTGTAATTTTACTGTGTACACATTACCTTTTTTGTCTGGAAATATTAACCAGTAATGTTCATCTGGCTGTTAGCAATGAAAATACTTCTGTAAGTTTCCACTGTGCCCACATAAATTTTTATTCCATGTAACATTTTTCCCATATAATTCAGCTCCAACCAGCCTCTCTCAGAGAGTTGTTCTTAGTCATTTTTCTCTATCCGAAAGCCCATATGATTTTCTAGCACCAATTACATAATAACCTAGACACAACAGACAAAATCCATATAGACATACTGATAACAAAAATGGAATAATATTTATAAAGCACCAAAACCCCCAAAGTTCAGTTTAGAAGCTAGATCCAAGGCGGGGGGTGGGGGGTGGGGTGTGTGTGCGTGTGTGTGAGGGAATCCAAGTACATGTCAAGCTTAAGCAATCACTTGTTTACAGTATATTTCATACAACTACCACCCAACTACAGTTCTTTAGGAAATTACAGGAAAAAATACCCACTCCTTCTCCCCTGCATGTAGTTATATATGACAGAGTGGACAAGTTTCAATTATGTTTGAAAATCTGACCATTACAAAGAGTAACTTGCAGTGAAGCACAGTCAGATTATTCAGCAGTATTTACAGTCCATTTCTGTTCAGTTACCACATGGTCGAAAACAAAAATTTTGCCAAATATCTTTAAGTTTCACACTGAGATTCAATGATCAGCTTCAATCTATCTTGCTAGAATCATCTAGCAGTAAAACTGAACATTCTAAGTACTTGTGGAGGTAGCACAACAATGCATGTGGAGAACCTCCACTTAAATCCAAAAGCAATCAGAAAATTATTTTGGTACCAACTGAACTCCCCTAATTCAAATAAAACTTGTTAAATGTAAGTATCATGCATCCTTCAGATGTAATGAGCCACTGACCTCAAATTGTTTCTAATGCAGATCTATCATAAAATACAATTCAACTCGAGTTGGTGTTAAGTATGAAAGTCACTTCTCTTGTTTTCTTAACACTCCAAATTTGTATACTATCAGCAGTAAAAATCTGACTTGCTTCTACCCAAGTGGAAAGAGAGAAGAATAGAAAGCATAACGGTAGAGATCAAATTGATTCACCAAAAGCATGGATATTCAAATACTTTAAAGTGTGTTTATAAGAAGCAGTTGCATATCTAAGTGTTTTCATAACAAGTATTCATGCAAGAACCAACCACCAGAATCTTAAGAGCATGAGGTGGGAAAGAAGCAAGACAAAAACATAAATCAACATAGGTCTTTTAAAGCAACCTTCTAATATAGAATTTGACACTAGAATTTTTAGTAAGGATAACAGAAGTGCTGAACAGAATTATTTTTATACATGAAAGATTCAGAGGTCTGTTAATGTATCTATAAATACACATCACATGAGCTACTGTCTATTACAGGCGTAACTTCTATCACACTGGTCAAGACCTCAACAACTGCAGCACCTGTCAGAACACCGCATGTATCATTTACAGGTACTTCACACAATTTTGTATTGTCTGTATATCTCAAAAGTCTAATACAGTGTTTTGCTCACAGCTATAAAAGGTCTCTATTATTATTAATCCAGTTTTTAACAAAAAACCAAGTGGTATGTGTGAGGTGATTGGTTTGTTTCCCCAAGTAGAAAACAGTATTGGTGTTTTCTGAAAGAGGTACTGTCATTCTGAGAATTCATATAGAAAACTCCCACTAATGTTTTACAGCATTATTATTACTAGCATGCTTTGAAAACCTTTGATGCCGTTTCTGATGATGAAATTCCCTTTGTGTGTTACATTTTAAAAGCTAGGATTTCTGTAATAAATTTAGATCGTGGAAAAGACCAAACACTCAATTTGCCAAATGCCAGTAAGCTATAGCTACAGTTCATGTTCATGTGCAAAACAAAAACAAAACTCCCACACTTCTCACTTCAGTAAATGTTTATTTGTTATTATTTTAAGAGAGTGCAATTTGAGTGTAAGTTACTCCATGTTTAAACTGCAGTTTATGTTAAACTCTTATGACCAAAAAGCTTCGTAGTACTGTGTTCTGGAAGCTGTACATGATTCAAATGCTATGTCTATACAAACCCAAGTCTTCAGCTTGCCAGCCATTAACCAAAAAGCTAGCAGGTACAAAAGTCTTGGTTATACTACACACATAGCTCTTCTGCTCAGCAAGGGATTTTATAAGGCTTCCAACCAATTTATAAACACATTATCTAATCTCTGCAACCTCAGTTATAAGGTAGAAAACACACATCTTCAGTTATTTGATTGTCTAAGATTTATTAGGTTCTTCACAGAATATTAGTAACATACTGCGCAAACACAGCATACTCAAAGCTGGAGCTCACACTTCACCATTTTAGATCCTTTCCAGTACTACCATACACTGCAGACTTAAGAGAATGAAAAGGAAGAGGAATATATGGTCAAAATTTACATATGATACCTTAGGCCTCATTTGGGGAGATAGAGAATATATATTCAAACCAAAGGTAGTGGAGAAATTATAATACTGCTATATTAATCCTGTCTTTTTGCATTCCCTTCTTGTGAGGGACACTTTACTTAAAGGACTTAGCAGCTGACGAGCTTATTACTTATATTGCATGCTCGTTTTCCTTGCTATACCTATCACATTTCTGATGTGCTGTACTGTTTTAAAGTTTATTTTTTAAAAAAAAGCTTAGCAGAAAATGAACTTGTCAATCACATATTGTGAAGATCAGGTACTGAAGTTAGACATTATGCTGCAAAATTAAGAAGTTGGTTTGAAACATCTCCTAGACATTTTTTATTCCTTCAAAGATATTCGTATGTATTAGTATTCCAGAGGTTTTAGATATTTAAACATGTTTCATTTACAAAAATAAAGGGTAAGAGAATTTATCTTTTAGGTTGCAAACTTTTCCTTTATTTCAAAGAATATGGCAGACCATTAGCTTTGCCAGTTTCTGAGCACTAAGACTTTAAATTTTTTTATGGATATAATGAATAGACTATATCCGCATAGAAGTGTTTTTCACACTGCATTTTCTACATGAGCCAAATTTATTAAAGAGCTGAATAAGCTCGTTAGGTGAAGTCAGGGTTGGAACAGCATTTGAACCTATTGTTCAACATACAACTCAGTCAAATACTGATGTCCTAAACCTCTGGTAATGAAATCTCAAAGTAATTGACATGTCACAAATTAAACACCACAAGTCCTCCGAGACAAAGTTGTTAGTCTTCTCCACAGTCCACTGGCTACTCCAGTAAGTTACATGACTTATCCAAAAGCACAAACTGAATCTGTATAAAAAGGAAGATCCAGGACAAAACAGATTTCCTTTACTTCATCATTGTCTCAATCTCTGTGCATTTTTATTGGACTATACAGAAACAGAGGTCACTCTCTAGAATTTATGTACAAACTACCCTTTACCACAGGATGCCTTCTCTCTTCGGAAGAATAAACTATGATGCTTACCCTGGTTTTAGTTTACACAGTTTCAATATAGGAAAGATCCTGAGCAACAAGCACAAGTATCTGAAGGAAAGAACAGAGGAAGTAACGAAACATTGATGTGCCTTTTTGATTTACTACGTAGTTTATAATGATAACAGTGCCTGGAGTCTCACAGTGCAATGATGACTAGAATACATACAAGAGAACACGGTTCCTCTAAAGAGTTTCTAGTTTTAAGAGACAAAACAGGAGACAGCAAGGAAACAATAGTTTTCACTTTACAGCCATGTTCCACAAGACGGGGTTATGAAAAAAGCATTCTGAGGAACTAATACTTGAATGAACATATTCATTAGACAACATTCTGAAAGAAGTAATCGTTATCAGTTTTTGCTGTAGACAAACCCATGCAATTCCTGTGTTTTATGTAGCCTGAAAGATCCACGCAAGTATTTTTTCCACTAATGTATCTGTTCTCATTAATCATAGAATCAAGTGTTTCATCTTGCTCCCTGTTTTCCTGCTCTTAAAGAACCTAACTCATCAGTAATTCAAACACTGTGCAAGCAGAATGTTGGGTTACTGTCACTGAACCCTCTTTATCATGCACATTTTAAGTAGTCCCTGAGTCAAACAACATACTAATCTCATATCAATCCAAGTGTGGATTACACTGATTGGTAAAGTAATAAAGAGCTTTTCAGTCTAACAGTGACCAAGCATATAGTGGCTGTAAATTTATCTTTATTAACTATCCAGCAGGGTTATGTGAGATGACTTGGAACTTTCAATCAAGACAGATATTTGTATTATAATAAACAAATGCAAGTAGCAACCAAAACCAAACAGTTATCTCAGCTTATAAGGGACAGTATTAAATGGAGACTGAATTGACCTCTTGCCTCTAGAAATGATCTCTCCAACATTAAATTAGAAACTTTGAAGAAGGGAAGAAAAAAAGAACATGAGCAGATGCTATCCTTACATATGCTATAAACCGAACATTTAATTCTCTAGCGCTTGTGATCTGTGACTACTGAGAAGTATTAAGTTGCAGTTTTAGCAATAAGCCAGTAAAATTGAAGACACTCTGATCAAATTTGCTGTTTATATCACTACCTTCTAGTTCTTTTATATTTATTACGTATTGCTCCTTATCAAGAGATCCCTCTCAAATTCTTCTAAATCAGAATAATCCTATTGCTTTCTTTTTGCCAGCTGAGTTACTTTATTTAATGAAAACCCCCAAAACACATTAATTATAAGGGAAACAAGCTTCTAGTTAATTTTAACATATTATTCAACAACGTTTATGGATCTGCATATACACACAAATACTCAAAATTAATACTGTTTAAAGATATACATATTTACTAATTTCACAGATTTCTTCTACTCAGTGCCCAAATCAGGTTCAGGGCCTTAATGTGACATCCCAACACCCCTATGATGATGCCTTTTTCCTCCCAAAGAGCTTGCATTATGGAAAATACAACCAGCTCCTTTCTACTCTCCCCTCCGCCTGCTAAAACCTCCACAGCAGACACAGCTGATAAAACTCCCAGTCTCTTGCCCAGACAAGATGGTTGAAAAACCATACAGCACTGCCTCTTTTTTTTTTCTTTGTTTGCTTTTGTTTAACTGTACTGCTTGCATCGGACTGCTTAATCACTGTCCACATCAATTCTTTGGAACCCTATATTTATTTCTGTGCACGTATCTGCTCTATCTAATTAACATCTTGGCTCTCATTTGACATCAATAATAATTATCAGTTTCAATGGAGAAAAAGAGTTACATTCTACTTTCCTGTCAACTAATACCACTTATTTCAAACACTTACATATTTGCTTAATTTCATATATTTTTGGTCCTAGCAGGAGTCCTAGCAGGGGACACTCATATTTCATGAAGTTAAGCATGTGAGAGTTTTGAATTCATGCCAAGCATATGACTGAGTTAGATTACAGTATCAAAACCTGACCATTGAATAAAATGCATTGAAAGATCATCCTAGTACGTTTTCATTTTCTCTCCCTTAATTTTTGTCCCATTGTTTTGGGCACAATGCTGGAGTTCTTAACTCATATAAAAAAAAAGGTTTCCCTCAAAAGATTAAGAGATGAACTTATTTTCAAAGCAGCAACCTATACACCCTTATGTTTTAACCAGGCTCTAATACTGAATAATGCCAAATTATTCTAATGAGGTAAGCATCCTTTCCACATGTTTTTTAAAGAGGGAATTTCTCACTTACTAGCTTAAATCTCTTCATTTTTCCATAGTGTAGAATATGACTTCAGACAACAAGAAGGAAGATTTCATCAGATTTTGAAAACGCTGGATAAAGCAGAACAAAATCCAGCTTCACCGCAGAAGCTACCATCTGATCATCCAGCTCTCGACAAAAAGGAATTAAGAAGAAAAACAAAAAAGGTGAAAAGAAAATGCTTCTGGTGGATTTGACTTCCTTATGGATCCTTTTACATTTCAAAGACACAAGAACAGAAAAAGGCTTGAGAGCACACACTTGAAAATGTGCTATTATGAAATCACAAAGTTAAAGAATGTTTAGAGTATCTGAGAAATCAAAAGAATGGAATTTACTTAAATCGTCTCACTGAATAAAGGCGTATGAAGATACTATTTTCAAAAAGAAATTGTTTCTTTCAAAAGGAAGCTTTCTCATTTTTTCCAAGGACACTTTCATATGCTTTGTAAAGACTTTTTTTTTCAACTTTCCAAAAATAACAAGGTTTAAATCTCTACTTTAAAAAACAATGATAGACAAAGCTAAGGGCGTCACACAGTCTTCATTTCCTATTTATGAGAAACATGGACTAAAAGGAAGTAACTTCATTCATCTTTAAACAAACCACATAATCGAGAACAAATTCAGGGGAATCTACATTGTTCAAACAAATGTCTCCTTTGAGGAGACAATTACCATTATTTCACATACCTGCTGAAATATTTTTGTTGCTGTCATTTAACAACAAAAAAAGAATTTCAGGTTAAGTTTTACTCTGTCCTTTTATTGGTTCAATTAAAAAAGCAACCATTTAGAAGTTTCAGCCATTTAATAGACTTCTCTGAAAAGAATCATAAAACAAGAGAATATCTCACTAATTTGTCTTAACCCCCTACTCAAGCAAGGTCCAATTAGCTGAATTTGAGTTTTGAGTATCTCCAAAGACAAGAATCCATAACCCCCTGGGGCAAGCTGTTCCAAATTTTTTCCTAACATCTTATCTGAATTGCCTATGTTCTAACTTGTGTCCATTAAATTTGGCTGTATCCAAACACACCTTCAAGAAGAATTACACAGATCATGAGATGTCTCTCCTAAGCCTTCACTTCCTAAAGACTGAACAAATCCAATTTTCACTGCCTCTCTTCACATGGTATGTGCTGCAGCCCACAATCATCTCGGTGGTCTCCCTCCAGTAAGCTGATGTCATTCACCTACCTGGAAGCCTAAAACTGGACACAATGCCTCAGATGTCATCACACACAATTACTGAATAGAGGGGAATAACCACTTTGGCTACTGTCTTGGTAAACCACTTGCCCAATTTGTCCATTCGAGATGTGTATCACTATACCAAAATATCCCAAGATGTGGGGTTTTGGCCTTAAGATATATTTAAATTTATAAATGATACAAAATTGATCGTTAAAAATAATATTCAGTGAACGTATCTGTATCATATCAAAAAATTACATATGCTGAAAAGATTTTATCAGATGTCAATGCAGCTATTTCTTTCCTTCAAAAACAGTCAACGTAACAGCTAGCACAGGGTATGCCAATTTAACCTAATTTAGGGTTGATGATACTATTATTTTGCTCATGAAAACATGGCCACCTTTCATATGGGGGGCAGAGGGGAAAAGGTTTTCCAAAGCAAGTTTAAAGGGCACACTGTAAAGCCCGAATAATGTAGTTTATGTTTAGTGGAATGTACTGCAGACCTTTTCTTAGAAGTAACTCTGATTAATTAGTTCAAATGGTGCCAGGGTATTCAGTAGATTAACCCTTGGATCCTGTTTTTCCAAATCATACTTCATTAATTGTGCAATGTTAGTTAAAAATGTCTATACACTCTTTGTACACTTCTGTGTTCCCTGAATTCTTAGGGTTAACTACACATTTGAAAACACATTATAAACAACTTTACACAGAAGAATTTGGTCTGGAAGAGCTAAGTTTTTTGACAGAACTAATCTTCATTTAGAAGAGAGTAAGCTATGTCATATGGCTTAGTTTATCAAAATTCTAAAGGACTGACAGTTTCAAAAAACATATCCATATTAAATTCAGTCAGTACAGAAATGACAGACACAAAATTATCATTATTTTAGAGGCTTTTCAGAAGAAAAGCCTTATACGAATTTTTTTCCTAGCAAAAAGGATGCCTTTAGTGTGACAGAAAGGCTCCTCAGTAATATTTTGTGGGTATAACGATGGTAAGAATTAAATTATTACATCAGAACACATCATTATATTACACTCAGATACCTGTACTGCTTATGTTGGTATGCCAACAGCATTCCTGTTTTGCACTAGTCTCTATAATTGATAAAATGAAGGATTTTTTAGTGTATAAATGTTTCTTGTGTATTAAAATAACATTTTAAGATTAATATCCTCTGTAGTAAAGGTACAATAATAAGCAATGCCAACAGGTGTAACACTAGCAAAACCAGTAAGTTTTTTTCTGTAGTGAACTGTTTGTTATTATATGAAAGCAATCTTTTTGTCTTTTTGTTAATAAGCAAAAAAAAGCCCACTTTAAGCTTTCTGATTTTGGTTTTGCATATATAAGGAATGTGATGCCTTCAATATATTTGAAGATTATTCAATTTAAACAAACCACAGTATTTTGGTTCACCACATAGCACCAAACAATTCCTGAGGTCAGTAAAACTATGCAAGAACAGAAATACTCTATTCAGTTTAAGAAAGTCCAACCAAAGATAGTTATAAGTAAGGCTCCAAGTCTTTCTTATGACCTGAACAAAAACTCAATACTTCCGAAAAACTGAAATATACTGATTTAAATGGTTACAAGTTTTATATTTTCATGTCTGATCTTGATGGAATTCAGTACTGTAGACAATTTTTAATCCTTAATCTCCCAGTCAAAATTAGCCTTTGTTTCCATATGCCTCAGTCGGTTGTTTTTCAATTCTCTCTCAATCAGTAAAGTATGGATTATCCATATATGGTTATGAAATTCTCTTCTTAACATATGCACACACAGCAGTATGGAAACACTTAAGGTATGTAGGCCAGCCAACCCTCAGCTCCCAATGCTGCAATTTAAGAACATTGATTTGCTTTTCTGCCTATCTGTTTTCAAATTCACCCCCTTCAAGACATCTGTTTTCCTTGAAAGAAAACATGAAATTACATGGCTGCTAAAGCACTGTCCTTCGGAAAGGTTGCTCCTAGAGTTCTCTACTTCAGGACTTCAGTACAATAAATGAGATTTTTTTTGAGTAAGCAGTAGTAGCAACAGCCAGCCAAGTTCTAGAATATTTAAGATCCAAACAAAAGGCTTATCTGAAACACAGACAGAACTCCCTCAATTCTTCTTGCAGAGGCTCTGACTACCATGAACAAAAACCATGCAATAGCTTAACTGAAAATAAAGTATGCCAGAAGTAAATTATTCCTACAAAAGAATAAGCATCATATTTTCACAATAAAACCACACCTACTAAATGCATGAAGTTATTATACCCACTATTCTCCACAGTACGTCACACACAATAGGCTTTCTACACAAAATTTTAAAGACAATGTTGGAACAAAAGGCTATGTGTTACGTTAAAAGGTAACAATGAGAAAGTGTCAGTCGTGGTATGCATAAGCCACAGCAGGAGGCTAAGACTGCTTAGTTGCTATATGTTTTGTTTAGATTTAACATAGAAATTTGTATATCCTAGCAACACAGAATACCTAAAATTTAATAGCTTTGTAACACATAAATTGGACAATCTAAGCTATGTGAAAATGTAATATGTAAGCATTGCTTTTTGGTTTATTGTTGAATATTAATTTATTATTAATATTTTAAAATATTTTAGTAATTAATCATTAATTCATACAGGAAATTTAAAAATTGCCAGATACACACTATGCAATTTGTGATGTCAAGATTGGAAAAACAATAGAAATTGGCTATAAAAATTTCTCTGATTTAGAAGATTACTGTGTAATGCCTAAAATCAGCTCCCAGAGTAGGAAATAAATGTTAGAAATCCACACAAACATGCTCTTAAATGAAATTTTTAAAACCCACAAAAAACCACAAACCAACAATAAAAAGAGCCCCAAAACCACAGGTACTTGACAGCACTTGCATTCCAAATATTGTAGGCTTCTCTGAAAGACATATTTAAATGACAACTACAATATGCTATTTATAAAACATTGCACAGAACATGGCATATTCCAAAATTACTGTATTTGAAATTGCTGTTTTACAGAGTCAACCTAACTGTCTAAAAATTCAGAATATATGAATAAAATACTGATTTCTCTCTGTCATGTAACAGCAGTTCATGTAGGGCTTTTAATAGTTTTGTGTACTATAGCTCCTTTGAAAAAGCCACAATACTTAGTAATTATGCTAGCTTAGATAAAAAACATCTTCCTAATGAAATGTATTATCTAATGTACGTTTTGTAAGTTTCTAGGTTCTTTAAATGTGATGTTATCTTTTGCAATAAAATGAGGTATTTTTCTTAGGTTTCAGGAGTCAATTAATAAACAACAATTAGATTACAAAGGAAGTGAACAATTGTTCTTTGGCAAAGGAAAATGAATGGGAAATGAATACATAGGTCTTTCATGGAATCATTTTGCAGCTAGGTAGAGAAAGGATTTAAATTTGTATTTGAATACTGAATAAAAAATGCTGTAACTTTTACCTAGACCATGTGTATATTTGAATATATCATATTCTCCAACCACGGCAGCTCTGCAAAATGGTTTCTCTGGTCATTATTTCTCCAAAAAAGCACTATTTTTTTTGCAGAAGTATGCTATCTACAGTAGCTTTGGTTAACAGAGCACACTGTTTCCTTTTCAGCAAAGTCTTCATTTGTACAATATTTTATATAAATATTGTCTAAAAACTTTTCTGTGCAGCATAACTACACTCTTTTCATCATGCTAAACTGATACTGTGAACAAAATCAAGTTTAGGAGTACCAAAGGAAAGCTTTAAAATGTATATGGTGGATTTATGATATTTTTGTTTAGCTAACCAAGCCAATACTGAAAACAAGTACTTCTGTATTCTGCATGCTCCTATATGTTTTACTGCTATAGTTACTGTAGTAGGACTTCACTGCATCACAACGCCCTCTAACTAAAAGTCTAAATTTCATAAAGTATTCAAGATAAAGCCTGAATAGCCAATGTCAGACAAACTTGTCCCTCGATTACAAGTTCAGAAGCACTTCTACAACTACAGTCAGGGCTTTTTTTTTTCTTTTTTTTTTTTTAATAGTGAAAATAAGCAAGCAGCTGTTAAAGCCTTCAACTGCCAAAACACCACAATGAAGGCAAGAGTGGCATTTAAGTAACTCTTCTCTGCAGTAGTTGCAGAGCGCCAAATTACTTTTCCATCACCAACACCTTCTCCTGAAGGGATTATGCCCTTCTTAGACTAACTCTTTCCAGTAATTAGATGAACAAAGCTCACAGCATGCTGTTACCCGCTAAGCACAAGGCAGCACCTTCCATTAGATTCAACTGGCATTGTAGCAAGAAAAGATAGAGACAACTGTAACCCAAAATCCTTCTGACTCCTTTGCCAACAAACTGGAAGATTGTGAAAAGGACACTTGATTATGAAAATTAACATGCTTATCCCTGCCAGAAAGCCAAAAAACTCAGGTAGATAAAATCTAGTACTCTATGAGGTGCAAGACATTTAAATTTTCAAGGAATTAAAGGTCTTGTAAATTGTAACCATGATTAGTATAACATAGTATTAGCATTGTTTTTCACACCATTTTCAATTTCTAGAAAATTATATGGCATAAGATAATAAAAATACTTGCAATATTCAGAAACATAGTAACAGATTTAAGAATCTAAAGAATAACCTTCTGTAATGCTGGAAGTAAATAACAGATGTAGTCCAATTTGAAATGTCACTCATATGCATATAACATCAGCTACATAGTCTGACTGCAGCTATTCTTTATGTCTCAGCTGTACTTGCAGAGTTCACCATACTTTTAGCAACTTTAGCTCACCTAAGCGTTCTGCAGAAGGTTGTAACTCCTGACTATCTGCTTCAGTTTTTAAAAGATTAAGCATTCAGGCTTTCAAATAGTTTGGCCTCTCAAGAAGTTTTAAAGAAAACCTGCAAATTAACTAAAAGTGGTACACAGAGCACAAAACGAGCTTATTTTGCCAGTTCTTTCTGAATGCAAAAGACTATTTTGTTCATTACAAACAATTTCTTCACAACGCATATAAAAGACTACGCTGTTAAGAGGTCTCGCCTCAGCTCTAGAAAACTATGTATTTTATTGGACTTCTGCTTTGAAAAACCTCTGAAATGCCCATTATACACATATGCATAGGTGCTTATGAGCATTATTAGCATTCAGACATCTGCATTTCAAAATTCAACTGGATTTGATCTTTTTAGGTAAAGTCAGCTGAACAAATTACAGTAGATGAGAAAAAAAGAAAAAAAATTTTCCAAGCCATTTCAATTGACTGTAACCAGCTTGTTTCCTAATGATTTCCTAATGTTTCAAATGTTTTTTGCAGGATTACTAGAGCTTCATTTTTCTTCTTCATTTACAGTTTAACAGTATCCAGAAATACTCCTTATAGATTGATTACATCATCCATGACACTCAT
The DNA here is from genome assembly GCF_000737465.1 of Haliaeetus leucocephalus. Classification (NCBI taxonomy): domain Eukaryota; kingdom Metazoa; phylum Chordata; class Aves; order Accipitriformes; family Accipitridae; genus Haliaeetus; species Haliaeetus leucocephalus. Next base: position 17,816,649 of record NW_010973092.1, on the reverse strand, counting down.
AAGATGCTTTCTTTGCAAGTAGAGAAAAAATTTGGAAACACTGTAGAGAACTGAAAGGTTCACTGGGTCATCATTCAAAACCTCTGTTATGACCATGCACACATGCCAGAGGGTTACACACAGAAGAACAACAGACTGGAGTTCTGATGAACAGTTAATGATATGATTTCTGAAACTTGCAGATCTACCACCAGGAATTTTGAAGAAACCAGTGGCAAATATCTCCTCTGAAGAACTCAATTATTAGGAGACTAATCATTAGTAGACACACATGCTTTGACTGGCAATGATCTAAACCTGTTATTTTGGTTTTCCAGCAGATACGAACAAGGAAACAAAGCACATTTTGAAAGCCACGCAGTGTACCTCTTATGGCCAAAACAATCAAGTAAATGCTGCTCATGATTTTGCAGAATAATATAAATCCCTGAAGACTAACAATTAATATACACCTTCTCTTAAGCACACAGTCTGAAGGGCAAGTCCCATAATTGCCTCTGAACACAACTGGCTTGAATTCTCACAAATAGTCTAAATCAAAAGGATTACTCATGAGATATCTACTTATATCTGAATAAATTGCAGAATATGTCCTTGAATATAACTCTCGAAGCATGGATTCTCCACAAAAATCTCAGGTGAGTGCTCTGTGCCAGCACATCCCCAGGTGCTTTCCCTGTGCACCTAGGGCATCATCTTCCCCCTCCAGAAACAGAGCCAGGAACGGCAGCTGTTCCACAGCAACTCTAACCCACCAAAAAGTAAAGCATGTGGAAAAACAGGAAGAAACAGAGCATCTACCAATTATTTATATAAGCTATTCAGAATAGCTTTTTTTTTTTTTTTTTTTTAGTTTTACGCAGACACTTCCACTTTAGATTAGCAGAAACACTATTTTCAATGTGTTAAAGTGTGCCTTTCATGCAGGTTTGTAAAACATTCCTCTTTTTGCAAACAGCAATTAACTTTAGAGATAGTGTCTGATTTTTTTTAAAGAATGCACAAATCTTGCAGTATTCAACTACACTTCAAAAGACACTACAGTGGCACAGTTGAATGAAAAAAGAGTTAAGCTCTAGACCTTTTATTTTACATCCAGAAACAAGTCCACAAACAAGTACTCCACAAATACTGTATTTGCATTTTTTCAGGATAACTATAAAATTACTTTCAAAGCATTAAAAATATAATAAAATATTACTCACAATTAAGGGATCATCTCTTCCCATTGTAATAACCGTTCTGTTCACTGTGCGTAATAACTGTACCATTATTTCTTGAATATGGTGATAAGTTGAGGCCTGTAAAAGAAAAAAAACACTTTTGGTATTAAATCCATATCTCTTGTAAAAGAAAGAAGAAACCAATTATTTCCATGCTGACAGTTCAAGTTGTATAATATAACCACCCTATTGAAAAAACAACACTAATTCTTGTTCACACTGCTCCTTAGTTCCAGCAATTTCAGTGGAATACTCATTTCAAGTGGCACAGTCCAATTTTACCCCTAGCTATCCCATAACTGTTTGTTGTTTCAGTCACTTCCCATCCCTCATTCAAGGGACTCGTGTTTTCCCAGTAACTGAGTAACCTATAACTTAATAGCAACACTGTGGTAACAGATAAATGAGGCAAATTGTACCATAGTTCTCCACATCTGTCAATGGTCCTCAGGGTAGTCTAGAGCTCAGTAATGTTCGTAGCTTGCAGTCACATAGTATATAGTTATTAAAGGAGAAAGTTATCTTCATTTCGCTTTGCAGCTCTATGAGGGCACGAACTGAAGATGGTCTGCCCTTTGGCCCCATCACCAAAGTACTGGTCAATCTGTCTGACTGAGACTACACTAGAGACCCACCACCTGTCAACACCAAGTTTTGAGTGATCTTTGCAGCCCAATGGCAAATATTGACCAACTCACATCAAATGATAAGTACCTCTGGCATGTTGCCTGCAAAAGGACATTTAACGATTTATTTTAAAACACTGAGTAAAGTGGTATAACCGTATACTCACCAATTTCACTGACCTTACTCTGATCACTAGACAACTTTGGAAACTAGCATGCAACAGTCAAAGAAAGAAAAACTCTAAACAAATTTCTATTAGGGAAAAAAAAAGCTTACATCAAACAAGGTACCTCTAACGTCACACATAGTATGGAAAGAACACCACAATCACAGAACCCATCGTGATTTCTTAACAATATTTTACATGGCTGAGCTCCAATACCACCCCAGGCAAAACTGCTTCTGACTCTGTTTTTCCTCTGAGACATCCAACATTGTCTCCTTTCTTTATCCCATTTTGATTAATGTGGATCAGGCTAGCATCCCTTGCAACAGAGACCTTCCTCATATCTAGCCATTTATTTACTATTACCATTTAGTTCTATTGTGTCCTTGGACTATGACACATGCAAGCTTAAATGATCTTCTCACCTGTCACAGCATTTCAAGTTACTATATTCTATAAATGAACGATGTATTCACAGAATAATTTGTTTGTGGTTGGTGTTTTATTTTTTTTATTTAAATTTCTCTGGTACGGTCCCGTATTTATAAAAAGACTACACCTGACAGTTGCTGCACAGAAGACACATTTGTTGAGCGCTTTCACAAAGCCGCTTTCTCTTCCATCTTCTCCACTTCCCAATATGCATACTGTGAGTTTTAAGGCTTATGCCAATCATATAATACAAAAACCATACAGTGCATTGGCTCTTTGTATTTTAAATGCAATGGAAATAACAGTGAAATTAAAAATAAAAACCTACAGTGCATCTCTCCCCATATCAACTCTAGTAATTAACCAAATACTCTTCTTGTCTTTATTTTTTCCTTCTCTTCTTTTTTTTAAATCACCTGAAAAACCTCTGAGAGAAAACTGCACTTTCTTCCAGTAAAACATAACCGTGCTTTGTCACACAGCAAAGCAAATTCTTCAGACTTATGCAAAGTTGTGATCAGAAAGACACTTTTCATTCAAAGAGAAAACATCAGAATCTTTTGGACTCTATGTTGCAGAAGCAGCATATCTTAGTCCTCCTAATGAGTGTACTGGCACAGTTGACCTCACAGTAGGAAAAGAAAAATCTAGCTTTGCCACTGGATTGTTGAACAGTGGCAACCCTTGGCACCAGAGTATCTTCACAAGCTTTTCACTTTTGGGGTGTTCTATTATACAGCTAGAAAGCAAGACATCATTTGAAATATTCTTTGTAGATCAGTATAAATTTTATTGGACTAACAGGCTACACAAGCCACTCTTACCATCTCAAGGATTTCTCTTTCCAAGACTGTACTAATGCAATACAGATGCATTTAACTGAATCACAGTTTCTTCACTACTGTTTTACCAAACAATGTAATAGTTACTGCACCCTGCTTGAAACTGAGAACAAGGGGCAGAGCATAATAGGAAAAAAATACAGAGAGGGATGGCATCTTGCAAGAAGCCATAAAAGGGAAAACAAGCACAGATGTTGACAGTGTGAGGAAGAGGGGACAAAGGATGTCAAAAAAGATGAGCCAACCATAGGTAAGAAAAATGCCACCAAGGTGCTTGAAATAGCATAATTTCTTGGACTAGAAAACATATAGAAGAGCTCTCTCTCATCCACTGCCTTCAGGACCTAAAATGCAACTCATTTTCAAACCCTACTCTTCTACTGCAAACCCTAGTGAAAACTACTGAAAAAAAATAATATTCCATTCAAGTATGTCTTTACTGGAGTTTAGACATTCTCTACTTAACAAATAGAGATTACACAGTGAAAAAATGGAGGAAACAGCAATATTGAGTACACAGACATGGAACTGTTTGGTAGCCTTACAGTGAAAACCATCTGCCTGCTACAGATGATTGCTTTTTTCATCAGGATTTTCTGTTTCTGTGAAAGGCATCCTATTTGTTCCTTGAAATTGAATGCTTTGCATATTCACTAGCATTACTGTAATGTCCAATGTGACTTAAAGGAAATAATTAGCTTTAAATAAACTACACTCTGGATAAGTTTTTGATACATCTCCAGAGTACAGTCTTGATGAATGTTGTTTTATTTACAGAGAGCTACACAGGTTTTCTGTTTTGTTTTCAAACCTTTTTTGTATATTCTTCTTGAACTTGGACTACAGCAATGTATTTTATGATTGTGCACTTCTGTCCAAAAGCAGTTTGCCATCTCTTATTCCAGAGTATTGCAGTTATTAAATAATTTCAAGGCTTGCTTTGAAGTGCAGAACTTTTGTTACCCTTGTGCATTGGGGTACCAGTCAAAATTTAGCATTTTGGTTCAAACAAGCATTCTTGACTGATGGAAGAATGCATCCTAGGACAGCAGAGGATCTATGGCAAGCCACCTACCATAAAATATGTAATTTTACCAAGCTACCAGTTAACAGGGCAGTAGAGGAAAGGTGAAGCAACACAGAGTACAACACATTTATACAATTATACACCCTGCCCCTGAATTTTTCATTTCTTATTGACACCAATTGGAAAATACAAACATCAAATTGATAAACTGCAGTATTCGTATAACTTCCTCTCAATAACTACAAAAATTAAATACAGTAATTATGTATACCTTTATCTTAAGCATAAATCAAGCCCCTTAAAGTTATATGGCTACGCCTATATCAGCAGTTTGGTTCAGAACAATTTTGAGGCAAATCCCTTGATCATTTCCATTTACCATGTACTGTGTCTGAGTGGTTTTGTTGCACACAAACTAGATTAACTCCAGATAAACTAGAAGCTCCTTGACAGTGCTAGAAATGAAGATATTAGGTTCTTGACCAATGTTTGGGTCACACCAACGTAAGGTCCCCCAGCATGTTTCTAAACTGCCTGCCTTCAGAAAGCTGAGCCATATGCATAATGGAGAGATTTGAACCACAGTATCAGACCATATCTTACTCAGTGTAAACTCCCAAGCCATGTACAACAGATTCGTCAGGCACCCCACGACGAACCACATGTAGCACTGTGACACACTCTTTGCTAATGCAGATATTACCAAAACATCCTACACAGCCAAGGCAAAAAAGCACCATTAATGAGGGAGCCACATTAAACAAAGTAAACATGGTATGCAGATTTTTTTTTTCCTGATATTTCTTAATATTCATTTGCAGGTATGCAAAGCTACCTGCTATAACACTAGCTACCTTCTGACAACAGTCTCTAAAGCACTAAAACTCACAGCATGTAGTTTGCAGAGTGTACTTTCTTTTCACCCAGGAAAGATACTAGGTCTCACTGCAAGAACAGCAACACTGAAATAGCTTTCTGGTTAGAACTCTGTCCATGCAGCTACCGTAACAAACCTAGAGATAAAAACTGGCATCTCAGCTGGCGTTGTTATCTGCAGTGCTGCAGAAATGTTCTATGATTTGGCCTCTGTTACAATTCAAGATATATTCATTAATCATATCTGTTCTTATAATATTGATTACCACTATAATTAAAAATACCCAACAGCCAAAAATTGTAAACTACATAGTAGCACTTCAGACACTTTCCTTGGGCACAGGAGAGTCACTTGTTCATTAGTTTGCCCTTTTTTTTTTCTTTTTCTTTATTCATTTCAAAGCTGAACGCTCTTATAATCTAACTTCACTTCCTCCCACATTTCAGTACGTGCTATATACCGTTATTAGTAACGGTTTAGAACATTACATAATGGTTTTAACAATTTTCCATGACTCCATTATTAGAGATGAGCTCTATTCTGAATTCACAAGTAGCATGTAACACACCTTTACTGGAAAAATTGTGACATATGCTCAAGCATACAAAGGTTACTTTATGCTAAGCCTTTGAATTTTTAGAAAAATGCCAGCAAATGAATTAAAATGGTTTCTTTATGAAACTGAGAGTACCTTTCTTCTTGATAATCTAAGAAACAATTAGGTATTAAATACTGACATAGCTAATTTAACAAAAATAGTGTTTTCACACATTGCCTATACACAAGATTTCAGCTTTTAAGTAACAGTTTCTAGGTTCAGAAGACAGTCTAGCAACCCACTGTAACATGCATTTTCTTAGATCATATTTCACTTCACAAGGATGACCTATGGTTTTTAGTGAAACCTGGAAAACCCACCATTTGGTTGCAGTCCATTTGGGTAAGCATAAGACTTTTCAGAAGCTAAATTAGCAACTTGTACCATATATGAATGCTCCCTTGAAAAACATCAATTGTATTATTCCATTTCACGGATTATGGTAATCAAAACGTATGCTTGTCTTCATCAATGAAAAGGATTTCCTAGGTGACCAAGTGTCCTGGTTTCAGCTGGGATAAAGTTAATTGTCTTCCTAGTAGCTGGTACAGTGCTATGTTTTGAGTTCAGTATGCTAAGAATGTTGATAACACTGATGTTTTCAGTTGTTGCTAAGTAGTGTTTAGACTAAAGTCAAGGATTTTTCAGCTTCTCAAGCCCAGCCAGTGAGAAAGCTGGAGGGGTGCAAGAAGCTGGCACAGGACACAGCCAGGGCAGCTGACCCAAACTGGCCAAAGGGGTATTCCATACCATGTGATGTCACATCTAGTATAGAAACTGGCAGGGGGATCGCCACTCTGGGACTAACTGGGTGTCGATCAGCAGGTGGTGAACAACTGCACTGTGCATCATTTGTACATTCCAATCCTTTTATTATGACTGTTGTCATTTTATTAGTGTTATCGTTATCATTATTAGTTTCTTCTTTTCTGTTCCATTAAACCATTCTTATCTCAACCCACGAGTTTTACTTCTTCTCCCGATTTTCTCCCCCATCCCACTGGGGGGCAGGGGGAGTGAGTGAGCGGCTGCGTGGTGCTTAGTTGCTGGCTGGGGTTAAAACATGACACCAAGGCATGAAACAATCAAAGCCCATATACGGTATGCAGGTCAGCAGTAGGAAGTTCTCTCACAGAACTCAGATGCCTTCAGATTCATTGATGGGATGGATGGCACACGCTGGTATACATAAATTACTTAATAGAAAATCCAAACCAAACAAAATTTCACTCTTTAAAAATACCTGTGCTGAGTAATAGCAGTTAGTGTTTGACTTAGCTTTCATGTTCTGTTTAAATTCCTACAGGGTTGGGACAAAAATTAGAGTAATTCTGTTGTCTTGGAGTCAACCATGCACTTCAGAATATGACAGAGTGCTCATTTATTTGGACAGTGACAAACATGGACTAACTGAATGGCTCCTTCAGAATTATAATATTACACAACCTGTACTTGACATGGCCACTTGGAGATACTTCTCCGGTCAAGTAATTTCAGCTGTCCCAGCTGTGTACCCTCCCAAACTCTTGCCAAACTCTAGCCTACTTCTTGGCATGGGAAACAGAGAAAGCCTTGACACCGTGCAAGCACTGTTCAGCAACAACTAAAATTTTCACTGGTGTGTTATCAACACCATGTTGTCAAAAATTTAAACCACAGCACCATTTGGGCTGCCATGAAGAAAATGAACTCTATACCAACCAGATCCAGGATACTCACTCTCTTATGCATCCAGTTCTCTAACTTTGTGCTTCCCCTCCGACACAAAAAAAGAGCACACATAAGAGGATAAAGTTTGGGGTTTTTTTTTAAATGGCATAGTTCATAATCATACATTGTTCTGATGGAAAATTGTCTGCAGAAGAACTTAAGGTAACTGGCCCTAAAAGAACATGCAGGTTCCCTTACTAAATTCCTTTGAAATTCTCTTTTGCTAAAGTCACAAGATCTGCCATAAGTTAGGCAAATGCTTTACAAATTTCCATACAACTCTAAAATGCTTCCAGACTTGTTTGCTAATATAATCAACAGCTTAAAATGCAGCTGCTGCCAATTACTGACTTTGTGAACAGAACCGGAAAATATTATACATCTCACTTCCACTTGTAGTCTCAAGCGAGATTTTATTTTAGATTCCAAAAGAAAGAGTTACTATTACATTTAATCATGTAAGCACTATAAATAAAAACTTGTTCTGGTACAGTAAATATTAAACTATAGGATATATGTCAGATTAGAGACAAAGTCATCTTATGATGGACTGTCAGATTGCATGCATCAAAGTTGTTGTAAAGGGGGAAAAAGGGAAATGTTTCCAATTAAAACAGAAACAAAAAGCCAGGGATTTCACCACAACCTTCGTGAATGAATGAATTACTTGCAGTTCTAAGCTTTAACTGTATTTCACAGGTGCTAAAAGCACAGAGTCTTAAGCTACAAAGCTGATTTTAGACATGATTCAATGTTATCTATGTGCAAAAGTTGTTTGCTGTGGAGGCAATTTAAAATCAAACATAAGCATCTCACCCAGATGCCAAACAATGACGGCCTATTCATAAAGTCCTTAACACAAACCAGAGTTCTTTACAATGTATTTGCTACCTGCAAAACCCCGCAGCTACAGAGCAGCTGAAGAGAAGAAGGATCTGATGATTCACATGTTCCTGCTCGCTAAACAAGGTAGGGCAAAACAGTAGAGCAGAGCTGATAATATCACAATATCTTCTTTTTTTGATAAAGAAAATACATTCTTCAAAAATTCTGTAACAACTTCAAAGATCACATCACAATATAAATTTTGATCACACAAAACATAGAACAACTACTGCTGCTTCTTTTCTGTCCTTTGTGTATATTCTACTTCTGATGATTTTCACAGAATAAATCCAATGCAAAAATATCAAAGCTAAGTTTACAAAAAGTTTTAAATTCTAATCCAAAACTGGATTTCTCTATTGAGTTGGAAAAACAGAAGAAATATGGACAAGATGCTGGTGTTTTCAAGACAGAGTTAAGCTTACAGTTAATACTGTAAAGTGAGTCTGCCACTAATGCCTGAAGTTTTCTTCTCCAGCAGGTCAAATCATCCATTTTCTTAGAAAGATGCTGAGAGATACAGGAAATAAATTGTTCAATAGAAAATTGCATTAATCTTAAGGTTCAAGTGAAATCCCATAAGAAATAATTTGGTTAATTACCAAAACAATTCTCTATATCTAGCTCACACTAAAAGGCATTCTGAAGGAGCCTACCTAAATACTACCATCATCATAATCTGGCCATATAGTGAACCTTTTCCATTTGCCTGTACGAGTATGGGATATGAAGTATTTCCCATTGCAGGTCAAAACTGTATATCCTTGAAACAAGATTTTTCACTTTAGCTGGAAATTAAACATCTATGTTACACTCCAGAAATCTGCACTGTCTCTTAAAGACAAATTACTGTCTGATGCCTTAGATATTGCTGTATTGAAGGTGTTACCTTCCTTTAGTCTTTTTTTTCTCCTTCAGGTAAGTCATCTCAAAAGCAGATTTTTAGTACTTAAAGCAGGACCAGTGTTTAGCACAGCTAAAATAATTTACCCATGGATTCTCTGTCAAGGAAAGAAAAAGCTACTAATGATAGTCATGCATTTGCTGTTGTAGTTAAAAAAACAGTCTTACATTAAATGACATATACCTTAATATATTCTAACATCCATACTGTCTCTGATCAGCAATTGTATTGCCAGAAGGCATGCCAGGGTACGTATTTTTCTCAACAGAAGCATCTGGTTCTTTTGTTTACATCCCAAATATTCTACAATGTTTCTTATACTCATGAATATGATGTCTCCAGAGGGGTAGTCACATGCTGGTATCACTACTGGATTTAAACCTACTCCAAGGGACTTTTCTCCTTACTTTAGAAATTCATCAGTATGTCGTGCAAATGCAATCTGTAGATAACTGCCACCCAAACATCTCATAGAGAACCTCCAGTTTGCAGATTACCTTCCTCAAAAGAAGCTATTGAAGAAATGCCACTTGTTTTAAACAAATGTGAATGTGTTTGGTTTTTCTAAATGCATGTGTTTTAAATTCTCGGCAACTTTCATGACATAGTGGGTTACATGTTGCCTAAAAAGCCATTGTTTGTCGTAAGGCAAAAAGGTTTGCCCGGCTACCTCCTTCAATAGGAGTAAAAGCACAGAATGCACTACATGCTTTTAAACAACATAATTCTATACAAATTACACAATTCTAATTGGATTGTTAAAAGACTGAAGTCCAAACATACGAAGAGTGCAACTACCTATTAAACCTCTGGTCTCCAGCTGTGTTTAAACATACACATCATACTGATTGGTGGAAAAAAAACAGCCAAAAAATGCTATTATTAAAGATAACATTCTCCTCAATGATAAAATGCATTTGATTTTAAATACAGCTAAGCATTTGCCTAATATCAAAGGAGAATACCTGAAGGAAAAAGAATTAAGAGCTTTTCAAAAGCTCTCAGCAACATCCCACTAATCAAGCAGTTTTCAAGTAAAGCGTTCCCAAATGAAGTCTAAAGTATTTGTCTATTTTTTTTCTTCAGTCCTCAAGCCATATGTACATTAACGCATTCACAGAACTGTCTAAAACTAGCAGTTACAAACCTCTCAAGCATGAAATTTATTGAAACAAACACTTGCTTTTCTTCAATCACCTTTGCACTTCATCAACACCTTATTTCTACAGACATTTCTATAGGAGATGTATCAGTTCAGATATAGGTCATCTTCTAGCCCTCAAGCTTTATGTTTTTACTAATATTGAGGAATAAAAAAAAATAAAAAAAGAAATCTATCTACAGTTTAAAATGTTGGGGGTTTTTCCCCGCAAGTTGGAGACTGACAAGCATTTCCAAAATTGAACAAAAATATTTATTACCAAGAATTCTACTTAGCAACTGGTTTTACGCCAAGTCACACTTAATATATGAATAAGACACAGGTTTTCTTTAGAAACAGTAATTTGAGAAATAAATAATAATGGGATGCCTTTTAAAAAACCCTAAATTTTCAAATGTTTCTTCTCTGGAAAACAGCCCGTTGCATTTCTACATCATTCTGGATATATCGGTTCCTACTCTTGGAAACTGGACAGGTTTGAACCTACAAAATAGTCTTCAAACTGCGTGGGGCTACATATATGCATACCAAGCAACAAGAATTTGACTTCTTCATGCTGTTCTGCATATAGCAATGTAGTCACTCATGCAAACATGAGCTACAAACCCTTATTTTCAGTAGGCACTAACAAGTCTTTGACTTGTCAGCTACTGTTAACTATGGACAGCAACTGTTAAGTTTGAAAATAAAAATTCACGTGGTATACATGCAGAAAGTATTAATCCATCTTGCTTTACAACTGGTTCATCTTTTAAAGTATGCAGTAATGAAACTGGCTTACTTTACATTATAGCCCTATAAACTTACAACTTCACTCTTTGCCCTATCATGCTTTCACCATTTATCTTATAAATTCCATTGGAAATTCAAATATTCCAATATCTCTTAAGTATCACCTTGTATCAATCCCTCCTGAAGTGCTTATATCTAAAACAATGCAGAAAACAGCTCATAATGCACATGAAAAGATTGCCCCGTGCAAACAGACAAGCCCCTTCAGTTTCAAACTCAAAGATACTTATGCAACTTGCTGTAATGATTTCATTACTAGAAAATGATCCAAGGATCCATAGTGAAAAACAACTAAAATGACAACCTGCTTTTATCCAAAGCCTGCAAAGTTTGAATGCACGTATCAGAAAACTACAGCTCAGGAGAAATCAGCACATATTCATAGCAGAAATTACAACTTTCCTAATGTAATTAACTATGAGGATTTCTCAGAATAAATTCCTCAAATTATTGTGAAACTTCATCAAATAACCTAGTGCTCATTAAAAAGTGAGGGAGTAAAAAGTTGATTCAATACTCTCTCAAATAAGAAAAGCAACCACCCAGACGACAATTTCCACAGTGCAACAAAAATTCAGGAGCCTGAGAATGAAACTACAGACTCAAAATGAAGTATAGTAAAGAGTAATCTGTTTTGCACAGACATTGCTGAAAGCAGAAACCATAAGCTACAACATTTGTACACTGAAAAACATTTCTTTCAGAAACCACAAAGGTTTTTATAGGAGAAATGAGATCAAAATTGAAAATTATTCTGAATACTTAGAATAATCATAGAATCATTGAATAGTTTGGGTTGGAAGGGACCTCTAAAGGTCATCCAGTCCAACCCCCTGCAATGAGCAGGGACATCTTCAACTCGATCAGGTTGCTCAGAGCCCCGTCCAACCTGACCTTGAATACTTCCAGGGATGGGGCATCTACCACCTCTCCGGGCAACCTGTTCCAGTGTTTCACCACCCTCACTGTAAAAAACTTCTTCCTTACATCTAGTCTAAATCTACCCTCTTTTAGTTTAAAACCATTACCCCTTGTCCTATCACTACAGGCCCCACTAAAAAGTCTGTCCCTGTCTTTCTTATGGGCCCCCTTTAGGTACTGGAAGGCTGCAATAAGGTCTCCCCAGAGCCTTCTCTTCTCCAGGCTGAACAACCCCAACTCTTGCAGCCTGTCCTCATAGGAGAGGTGTTCCATCCCTCTGATCATCTTTGTGGCCCTCCTCTGGACCTGCTCCAACAGGTCCACATCTTTCCTGTGCTGAGGACCCCAGAGCTGGACACAGTACTGCAGGTGGGGTCTCACTAAAGCAGAGTAGAGGGGCAGAATCACCTCCCTCAAACTGCTGGCCACACTTCTTTTGATGCAGCCCAGGACACGGTTGGCTTTCTGGGCTGTGAGCACACATTGTCAGCTCACGTCCAGCCTTTCATCCACCAATAAGCCCAAGTCCTTCTCTGCAGGGCTGCTCTCAATCCCTTCATTCCCCAGCCTGTATTGATACTGGGGCTTCCCCAACTGAGGTGCAGGACCTTGCACTTGGCCTTGTTGAACCTCATGACATTCACATGGGCCCACTTCTTGAGCTTGTCCAGGTCCCTATGAATGGCATGCCATCCCTCAGGCGTGTCAGCCTGTCAGCTTGGTGTCATCGATACCATTGATACTCAGCTTGGTGTCGTAATATTCTAATTCATTTCAGTATGTATTCCGTTGAACTTGACCAGTCAAAACTAGAAGTATTTAAACCTCTGCTAGGAAAAAACACAGCAGCCTCACTGCTTTTAATAATACTATGGTGATTTACAGCAGCTGACTATTTAAAAATACAAAATTGAGAAATAAAAAAAGATAGCATAGATTTCAGTACTTCACCTTTAATACCTCAACTGCTCTTTAACTTAAGTTTATGAAAAATAGGAGAAAAGTTCAATTTGCCACTGACTTGTATTAAAAATTTCGATGAGATTCATCAGCATCAATAATTTACTACCTAATCAGCTCAGGCTTACTACAGACTTGGGTCATCTACATCACCATCAATACTTACAGCGTCTTGACAGCTCAGAACCTCCAGGATGCTATTGAGTAATTCAACACAGTACTTCTTCTCTTGGACCTGGAGCTGTTGATCATCCTTCTGTTCCAGTAATTCCTTCAGCTCTTTTGTAATCACAGGAAGCAGAATGTCCCTGCATTCTGAAAGAAAGGAAATTACCTTAAGAACATATATAAATTAAATACTACTTGCAAATAAACCCTCTTCCAAACAGTAAAACACAATATGCTTTAACAGCTACAGTCCCTTCCAACGTGGATTTGTTGATTTTTCCAATCATGCCTCAGGGATACAAAAATATCACACAAGTTTAAGTCAACAGTATTTCTCATATATTAAAAACACAACTTCCCAATAAAAGTAATTTATTTCAGTTAAATTCTGAAGGCTGTTTAGCTTGTCCCTGGCACTTAGGGACAAATTATTTACTTCACTTACAAAGCACCTGGTAATAAGCTATGTGGAAGTAGTAACAGGAGTTTAATGTAAGAAAAATACTATACTTATTAAATTATTCTTTCTGAAAATAAGACACAAATAGCAACAGAATTGTTCTATGTGCATAGTTTTGACACATACCTTCTAAGAACACATAAAAGAATGCAGACAAGGAAAAGACTCTAATGAAAGGCCTATCAAGCCTATGAGAGCGAGAGCTATGCATACATTCATCCTTATTTAAATCTAAGGAAGCTGACACAAATAGTAATTTACGTCTCAGTCTCACGTATATATTGACTTTTTAAGACAGAGCTGCTTTACAGGAAATGTCAGGAGGACAAGATACACAAATTTGAAATAACTTCAATGAAGGCACTGTCTATCTAGGAATAAAAGATGTAGAAGATTTTTTTTTTCCTAATTTAATTGATACATGCCACCGAATGATTTAAGTAGCAACTTACTTGTACAGTGAGTGCTATGTAATTAAAGAGAGTACAGCACAACAGGGTGAGTAACACTGAGCAGATGTTTCAAAGATTTGCTACATTTAGGAAAATAACCTGGGAAGAAAACACAGCTAAATGTACCTTCAGAGGTTCCACCTCAGAATAAAATTTGTGTAGAACTACAGAAGCATTCTAGTCACAGACAGCAAGCTGAAGTTCTTACTCATTTCCATTCAACTGATTTCTTATTGCTTAAAATTGTCTGTCTTAACTCTGTGGAAAAACATTTATATTGCCAGTTGGATACTATTTTCTATCAATAACACGTATCACAGTTTTGGGGGGGGAGAAAAAGAAAAAATAACAAAACTAGAAAACTTCTTAATTACTGCAAACAAAAATGAAAATGTGGCTTTTTATTTTTTTCTTCCAAGAATTATTTAGAACACCTGTACCTGCACATACAGCATACTCACTGATAAACAAATGGAGTGTGAGATGTGGTGAAACTGTACCCAATGTGATTTAAAACAAGTCAGGGACTCAGAATCCCCCCAAAATAAAGGTGCTAGTACAGGAAGACAGGAGGGTAAGAAAGTAAGAAAGGAAAAAAATGGGAAGCAGATTATGAATTTCTGAATTTTACAGATGAAGCAACAGCAGCTATCCATACAGATTATTCTTATTTCAAGTAACATCTCCAAGCCATATAAAGCCAGGAACTTTTAATCACATCTAAGGGGCAGCATAATTTGTTCACTCATAAAGTATCTCTACTCTTGCTAATGCCAGAACATGAATAAAAAGCTATTTATCCGATTTTGTTTAACCCTTGTTCCAAGCTACAAGAGAAATCTTACTCAATGACTAAATTATAAACTCACTAGTGTAACAGCAGTTAAAGAACATGTACCAACACAAGACCTGTTCAAAGAGCAGCATAAAAAGGAATTTCACACAGCTTACACTTCATTTATGTGATCAATTCTGGACATAGACCAGCTTCCTGCACTTAATGCAGGCCACCAACTACCCCTCTGTTCCAGAAACCAAATTGCTGCACTTACAAAGCACTTGGTAGAGCATTGTAGCAGGGCATACTAACACTCCTAAAGCACTTCAGTGTGGATTTGTGTCCAGGAAGACAGAGAAAAACTCCCCTCCAAAAGTCATCAATACTGATAGATTCATAGTCACCAGCTGCTGACATCAAACACTACACAGTTTTCTGAAACTGAGATGTAATTTGATAATTAGCAAATTCTTTCTTGATTTGCTCATATGAACCACTTCTAATAACGAATTATAAACGCAACAAATGCAGTGCCATTAGCTTCTTGACCAAAAACTAAAGAATGTTAAAAATTGTATGCAATACCTTTAAAACTTGCTGAAATGTGATAGTACTTTTTTTTTTTTAATAAGGAAAGGGTTGATACATTCAGTCAACAAATAAGCACAAGTTGTAAATTAGATTATTACCTACCTACTTTTGAAAAGCTAATAAACTTTAATTCTGTTTTCACTGCAATCTGTGGAAACTGTCCTTCAATACTCTAGGGTTATTCAGGGGAGAAACAGTTCATATTATGATCAGTTCAGTATTCATTCATCAAGGTTCTGACCACTCCAAAAAAATTTAAGATATTTTTTCCTTTCGACATAACATTTATTGCTAATCAAGTTCCACTTCATGACAATTATGAAAAAGACCATAAGTGTTATCAGTGTAAACACCTGCTAAACCCACTAGTATAAACACCCACTTCTCTAGAACAGCAATTACTGTTTCATTCCCACTGCAAAGTTGGGCTGAAAGAGTTATTTGTCAGCCTTTTAACTTCTCCATACAGTCCATATGCTGCCGGTACATGTATGGTGAGGTACATGCAAGGAACTTGCTTATGAAGTTGCAAGAGAGAAATTAAAACGGGACTGCAGTGGATTTCCAGTCTGTTACTGAAAGATGGCATGATTTAACAGATTTTAAAATAATAAAAAAACCGGACTCAACTGAAACAAGCAGTTCAGACTGGATATTACAAAAAAATTCTTCCTCATGAAGACAGCCAAATAGCAGAATGAACAGGATGCCCAGTCTCTGGCCTCGGAAGTTTTCAAGACCCAACTGGAGTAAGTCCAAAGCAACCTGGTCTGACCTCACAGCTCACCCCATTTTGAGTAGGAGATTGGACTCGACACTCTCAGGTTCCTTCAAACTTGAACTATTCTATGATCCTTTATTGCAAAAATCACTAATTAATGGTAGCATAGTAGTAGCTTGGTGTACTGCAAATGACCAGCTGCTAATCCTCAGAAACAGAAGATAGTAGCTGACTACTGATAACAAGTACCAGCACACAGCAAGAAATTTACAGGAGACCGCTAGATGAATGGAGACTGTCAGAAAGCTTGGAGCAAAGTCCACTGTTGTCTGTAACTCATTTAAAAACTACACGCACATATGTTTTGGTAAGAGAAATAAGTCTTTGACACAGTTCTTCTGCATAAAGCCATTCCATACTACTTAAACATTAAGAAAGCAAGACTTCTTGCGTAGACAAAATTTTCCTATTGTACCGAGAGGACAGCTGAGGCAGAAGGTACAACGATTTCCTCCAGTTTTAAGAGGCAATTACTCTGCAAGCATCATTACTCCCAGTTGTACGTTGCATTATAAATTAAAATTTGATCCATATTTGATACATACAGATTCTATTAAAAGGACTTAACATATACAACTGATCAGTTACAGTGCATTTTCAGATGTGAACAATGCTGAAGCGTCAAGCTATGTGGAAATTCAAAGGTCGGTTAACCAGCCTTAGCTATATTATTTCCTTTTGATAAAAAAAACCCCTGCAATTGTAATTAATGGAAAAATTGTTTAACATATTATTATAAGTAAACTGTATTTTTTTGTTGTTGTTGTTAATTATTTTGGTTTAGGCATATAGCCTGTTTTTTTTGACTGGCTGCTAGGTAAACTCAGCTCCGTAGTTAAGGCAATACAGGAGGATTACTTTATTTTGTGTGTAGTAAACAACTCGGATAATATACATCTAGGACATTATTCATAAACAAAAGACAATAGTCTTAGAAGAGGAAAATTAATTAGGTTTATAAGATCCCCAACAGCTGAAGTCATCCCATGAGAGGATGGAATTCCAAGATGTTCTGATGAACACATACAATCAAAGTAACTGAAAAAGACTAGCATTTGTAGCAAACAAGCCCTGGTCTCAGCCTGAGCCTGCAGATGGACTAGCCATGCCTTCTCGTCTTTAAAAACCCTGTTACAACCATTTCACTGGAACATTCTACGGAATATGAAATCCCTCTGTTATCTTGGGACAAAGAAAAGTTTATTGAATGGGTGTATAAATTTCAGATTATAATATTAATATCATTGCACAAGTTAAGTAAGCAAAATGAGCAAAGTGCTCATTTGAGCATCAACAACTCATTGGCTAGGGAAAAGGAGAAAAAAATTAAGAAAATCATAGAAGACAGTAATTGAGAAAAATAGCCAAAGCAAAACTTTCTGTTGTAGTATTTGATCATCTGGACTCATTACTGAGTGCACCCTCAGTAAGTTTGCAGATGACACCAAGTTGCGCAGGAGTATTGATCTGCTTGAGGGCAGGAAGACTCTACAGAGGGATCTGGACAGGCTGGATTGATGGGCCAAGGCCAACTGTATGAGATTCAAAAAAGCTAATTGCCGGGTCCTGCACTTGGGTCATAACAACCCCATGCAACGCTACAGGCTTAGGGAAGAGTGGCTGGAAAGCTGCCCTGCAGAAAAGGACCTGGGAGCATTGGTCCACAGCCAGCTGAGTATGAGCTGGCAGCATGCCCAGGTAGCCAAGAAGGCCAACAGCACCCTGGCCTGTATCAGAAATAGTGTGGCCAGCAGGAGCAGGGAAGTGACCATCCCCCTGTACTTGGCACTGGTGAGACCGTACCTCAAAGACTGTGTTCAATTTCGGGCCCCTCACTACAAGAATGACACTGAAGTGCTAGAGTCTCCAAAGAAGGTCAATGAATCTGGTGAAGGGTCTAGAGAACAAGTCTTACGAGGAGCAGCTGAGGGAACTGGAGTTGTTTAGCCTGGAGAAAAGGAGGCTGAGGGGAGACCTTATCGCTCTCTACAATTACATAGAAGGAGGTTGTAGTGAGGTGGGTGTCAGTCTCTTTTCCAAGCAGCAAGTGACAGGACAAGAAGAAACGGCCTCAAGAGTTATCAAGCACTGGAACAGGCTGCCCAGGGTAGTGGCTGAGTCACCATCCCTGGAGGTATTTAAAAAACATGTAGATGTCTTAGGGACACTTAGGGCACTTAGGGACATGGTTTAGTGGTGGATTTGGCAACATTAGGTTTATGGTTGGACTTGATCTTATGGGTCTTCTCCAACCTAAATAATTCTATAATTAAGCAATCCACATGAACACATCTGCTCACCCCTGCCCCACAAAAGCTCAAGACAGATGGGGGAGAGACACGGAGGGGGGAGGCAGATGCCTGTTTAAGTACTAGCTGCTTTTTTGCTTGATAAATGATGTGATAACATTACCAAAGACAGATAACACTCTTAATGTTCAAACCCATGAAAAAACAACTGTTCTGACTGAGCTTTTTTTCTAGAAGCCAGAATAAAACATGTGCTGTCCCAAACTGTATTTGAACATATAAAACATCAACATACAGTTTGAGTATCTTGCATTTATTTCATCAAGGTCTGTCAAAAGACATACTGTTCTACATATTTATCAACCCCAAATTCCAACACACCTCTCAGAGAGAAGTTCCCTGGTAGCACCTTCCTGAATAAGGACAGGTAGATTCATTCTTGTAAAAGATTAAGCAGTTACATGGTTTTGGTATATGGTTTTGGTTATTCACCTTATTCTCCTTCAGAAGATATCTAATGATTTCTTCTGTACCAGGTAAGTGAAATTCAAACTCCAAAGTCATTAATGCAATAATGTCATTAAAAAAGACATTTGGGTCTCCTTCAGTGAAAATCACAGATGGGCTTCATTCCTGACTACCTCATATGTGCAGCCAAAATGGTAATAAAGATTTAACACCACTTTTGTCTCCCTTAGGAAACACTACTCTTGATTCACTGGCATGCCTGTAGTCATATCCATCTGTTAGGATGGCTTCATGCCCACTTAAAAACTGGCATGCCAATTTAATAAGGACATAGGTGTCATCTGAATACAGATTTAGAGCAAAGCCTTAAAAATAAGATCAGTGAACAACAGTCATTCAGTGAGGAGAGACTTCTGATGGCAGTCAGTGCTCTGTTAAAGCACCACGCCTCTTCACAAAGGACATCTGTTCACAACTGCAGGCATCTTTCTATTAAAAGTCTTCCCTCTTCGTTATTTGCCATTTAAGTCTCTGCTGGGAGCCCAGAAGTCATGAATTTAAAATTGGATGTATTTTACTCATTGCTAAATCTAAATTCAAATTTCACAGTTTAGATAAGAGCCACAGAAAGGGGAGGTACCATAAGTTACCTACAGACTCTGACAGCACTGTAAGATGAAAATTCTTTTTGTCTCCTAGAATATAGAGTACACAGGAAGGAGAAACACAGTGGTTGATCTGTGAAGACAGCACACAACACTGTTGCTGACCATTCAAAGCAAGTGTCAGCAAGTAAGGTCAGATACAGAATAGGTACAGTATTAAGAGTCACAGCACACCACTGTGACCAAGCATAACACTGCAGAATACATCCACTTCCCAACTTCAGTGAGTATCTTAAAAGTTTTGTCACTCCTCACAGGAGCTGAGTAATGCCACGTATTGTAACGCAGCCAGAGCAACATCTAACGCTATCTTTGCTGTAGCCAAAACAACAATGTAAGCGTTCAGTGCCTTTTCCAGCTTGCAATCATTACAGTCTGCCAGCCTGCCACAAATGCCTGTCAGCATATCCTCTCTGGCAGATCTAAAAATTTGCCTTGTGTTTGGATTATGGAATATTGATGAATTGCAACTTACATGTTTCCACACTTCATTTAATTGACACACAAAATTTTGCTAAAGTAACAGCTTCCTATCAACTTCTGTAGTATGTTTTTGTTCTCTTTTTCTACTTGAAGTAGTTGTAAACAGTTTTTACGCAAACATTTAGAAGTTCATTGTTAAAGCTAGTTCACCTAACTTGATTTAGATTTCCCTCCATATATCAAGATTTTTTAAAAAATATAACTGAAACAACTGCCAAAATGGGTCAAGTCTAACAAAAAGTTACCAGTAGCAATATTGAGCATGCCACCTACTCTTCCATAAACAGAAGAAAATAATGGCTTTAATCTACATGTGTTCATCACAAATGTATGCAGATAAAAACCTATAGATATGCATATGCCATCCTTATATATATATCAAAATATTGCAGGAATAGAACTGGCAAAAAATGAATACAGGATTTGAAGTGATGCTTTAAAGGTAATGTACACCTAAAAACACTACTGCATATTACAAAAAAAGGAACGAAAAAACCCACCCTAATCTCATAAGTGTGTTTCTTAAATAAATCTTTTCAAAGGTAAGTATAAAATTCAAGAATGAATCCACAGGAAAGATTTTGTGTTTCAATAGAGAATAATTTTAAAGGAATTTATGAACAGTGAGTATTTTCAATTTTTTCCCAGTAACTAAAAATTGGAGAGTCAAATGCATTAACTATCTCCTACTTTCAAACATTTTTAAAAGTTAATAAGTTGTGTTGAAAACAGTGCAGGAAAACAATCACAGAAAAATGAGAAATAAAACTTTGGCTTAAGAACTCATATCAGTAGGAATACAATTTAAGATTACTAGAACAATTAAAATCAGTATCTATAACTCAATTCCGGTAATAATAATTAAACTGAAAAATGCTTAATTAGAAATTAGTGTTCCTTCTACCTTTTTTTTTTTAAACATTTTTCTTAACAGTCCTGAAGGTAAAAACAATACACGTTTTTCTAAATCTTTAATTGGGTTACATAGAAGATTGGAGAGAGACTTGATATTGATTATATGCCACCATTTTAACTCTAAAATTTTTCTTAGTTGACCCTGACTTGTGCATATCTGAAATCACAAGATGGACTTACAGCTGGATCTTTAAAAGAAAATAAATAAATCAAACATTACATTCCTGGTGAAACATAGGCATTTTAAAACACAGATTTGCATTTCCTGACAGATCATAGCCCACATAACAAATTCAAACCTTTAGAAAGAAGAATTCCGAAGAACATGAAAGTAAAAGTCATTATCTTCCTGTTTTTCTCAGACAGGAAAGTTCATTAGTCTAGCAGGACAATCTTAGATTGCTGAGGCTCTACTGTACAAAAACATAACATTACCAAACCCATTTACATTTACTTCATGCTATATTACACATGCCATATTACACTTCACTCATTTTATTTTACCGGTTCTGCTTGAATTTAATATTACAGTATTTAAGATCAGAATCTAACTGAAAAAATGCCACAGTTTAACCTGTATATAACAAATAACACACACACAAAATTCATAGCACAGGACCGACCAATTGACAGTTTTCCTCAGCTGCACCTCAAAAATTTCTATGTGCATTACTTTTTAAGGAACAAATCTCATCTCTGACTTAAATCTTTGCTCTTTTAGATCACCAACACATGAACTACCGATACTTTTCAAGCAGTGAAATGAAAGAATTGGAGTATTTCACAGGTGAAACTCAGTAAAGTACACATGAATGTTAGGTAACCAAATTATGGGTGCGTGCAAGTACCTATCTTCTTTAAACAATAGTACAATAGCAAGAGTTCTTCAGTTAGGGGAAAAAAAAAATACTACAATCTCAGCATTTCTTCTGGCACCTGGCAAATTAACCCCTACTGCTAACATATGTCTCTTGCTGCTGGCCTTCCAAAATCAGCAAGTGGTTTGCATATGCTGAACACGCAGTAGCTGTCTACAGCCACAGTGAGCAGAGGACCTGGATTTCAAGCCAAGAGACTGAAACTCTATTCCCACCCCTGCCAGTGACCATCTGTATGACCTACTTAGAGTTTATATTCTTTCGAGCAGATCTCACAGTGTTCTGCTACAGCACAAACTCCTAGTCAGGAGTGGACCTCTAGAGAATACGAAGTCAAAAGCATCAGCGTGAATACATACACATATATTCAAGCATTTTATATTCATTTCACACCAACAAAAAACAATTCTCCCAAGGCTAACTGATTTACAAATTTCAGCATAATATCAGTGATTATTCCATGGTCAACTTAGAATAAAAATCTAGCTCCAAATACTGTAAGTTCATAAACGCTAACTACAATAAAAATCGCACATAATTTGTAAATAGCTATGTCTTAACTTGGTGATCTCTCAAAAAAGGAGACATGGTCAGGGAATTTTGCCAATACGTTTCCTAAAAAACCCAGTGATGCATCAAAAGTAGTTTTACATGGAAATGAAGCAATTCTAACAAAATTTTTCTTTGGTAGGTCCAATAAAGAATTTCACGAGAGGGAGAGAATTATCTATTACATCCCACTATACAAAGGGAAAGATATATGAGAGGAGACAGTTTCTTACATCATACATGAGACACCGAAAGCCCATTAGGGGTGCTTATGCAGGACAAAACAATAATTTGTCTCCCTCCGATATTTTTAAATAATGAATTACCAAGTGATCTAAAAGGAAAGTATCAAAAATTAAGTTTAAGAAGATTTCTTGTCTTCTGATCAAGAAGGACATAATATTGTCTGAAGACAAAACTGGATAAATGTCTGTGCATGAGCTCACACATTCTGTTAGAATGTTCCTAAACATTACGGTGAAAGTGCACAAGCAGTTGAAAGCATCAGTCTTCCTACATTCAGCCACTCAAATACCTGAACCACCATAGTCCCTCTAAGCTGTATTATAGTTACAGAGTAGGAACAAGAAATCAATGCCTCAACAAAAAAATCTGTCAATGTAATTTAAGGGCTTGTAAAAGTGCTGTAGTGCTGTGGAGCTTTTGAAGATCAATTATAGCAGCAGTCAGCAGGACCATGCATCCTATCTGATGAAAGCACTCTGTTCCATGACAGTATGCAGTGAGAACTTTTGAATGCCTGGGAATACATACCAATAAATTCAGCTTAACCTCAAGGCTTCCAACTTCAGGTTCATGTGTAACTTATTTAATAAAACCAAATTTCACTGGCTTTTTTTTATTTTTTGAAAAGACATTTTCATGTTTTCACAGGTCTACTTCCTTAGAAAATGCTGTGAACGTCAATGGGTAAAGGAAAAGAAATACCAATATATGAAATCCAATTAAATTTTAAAGACAGTACTATTGGGAATGGAAATAAATTAATTGAACTGGAACTGTAGTGAACTACATGGAAAGAGACTAAACACTAAAGCTTGGAGAAAAAATGGATAATTTGAAACACATGCAAATTAATAGACTTCATTGTAATTAGCAATGTAGTCAAATATATTCCATATTCATGGCAGAAAAAAATACCACCTGTTCTAGATAAATGTGAATTTTAGTTAATGATACTGCTGGCAATCTTACCTTAATTATCATGCTGCATCCTATTTTGTGATACACTACATATGCTTTCATTCTTGTAAATTACCTTCCACCTCATTGCCTGGAGTAATGAATCGGGCATTGTCTACACCCTGCAAACACAGTTGGTTCTCTACCCAATTAATTTTAGAATCAATTGTATTTAATGTAGAGCAAAAAAGGATCTTTGGAATTTTCTATTTTCAACCATGGCAATGTACGAGAAAAAGGACTTGTTTGTTATTTACTCTGCATAATATTACAATAGCACAGTATAGAAACTTTTTCATACTGCTCTAATATCAGAGATGCTTAATTATGTATTGATCTTTTCACATTCTTCATTGCCTGCCCTTAAACATGTTGTGGACTTTCCCCTATGGTAATTACAACTTGAAGGTTAAATCCAAGCAATATGAAAACAAAACACACATGCAAATAATCATAAAATATCTGTTAGATATGAACAGTCTCATGAAAAGGAAAATATACTTTTAAGAGTCTATTTGACCCTGACTGGGTTGCACTGAGGATAGTGAAAAGGTATGCCTGCCCCTCTCCCTGCACCCCCAAGAAAAAAAGAAAAAAAAAAAGAAGGAAAATCGTCAGTTTCAGGTATGTATAAATTTTAAACTCTACAATAACAGCAAGAAGCAGTTTTATTCTGCCACTTCATCAAAATACGCAAGTACAAAATCTTTAAATTAATATTCTCTAGTTAGCAAGAATATTCTCTGGCTAAAACAATATGTCATGATAAAGCTAAAATAAATCAGGCTTGTTTTAGCTTTATTTTAAAATTACACCAACTTGATTTCTCTATTTTGGGCAACTGCTTCTTCAGAGGACTGTCTCTTGTTTTAAACTAATAATTTAAAAAATCAATCTATTTACTCAGGCTCCTCTATAAACAACAGCATCAAGTATTACTATATAGTTATACACCAAGTATTACAGTAAATGCATTTTACAGTAGATCTTGCATATGTTATCACCATAAGCATATAAACAAGCTGTTAATTTCTACATATTATCAAATGCATACACTTTAACTGTCAATTACTAGTGCAAGTTTGGATCACAATGACCTACTCAGATATACAGGATCCAGTGCAAAGCAGCTAGGCTGGCAAATGGTTTAAGTATTATATGCTGCCTTTACGGTCACAGCTGCTTGGTTTTGCTGTCAAGTGTTTGATATGTTAGCAAAAAATAGGACAGAGAGGTTTTGGATGTAATTTATTTCTTTAATTTACAAATTTAAGATTAAATGAATCCACTAACTACCTGTCTGGCAAAAATTAAAATGTATTGATTATCTGGTCAGCAGTATATAAAAACCACCATTTATTGTTTTTATAAAAGCTCCTCAGAATTAGAAATCCTCTTAGCAAAATTTCTTATTCATTATCACCTTAAAAATATAGACACAGAAAACATATACCCTTTTTAAATTCACAGCATATTCCGAGGTAGACATTTTCCATGATATACCAGCTATATATTTCAAGACATCAGAATAGCTGCATTTACAAGCAAGCAGTAATCTATTACTATTATTTATCTGCAAGCAGTAGAAGCTTTACAGAACACTTTGCATTAACAGACCATAGCTAAAGCAAAGGCCTGCTAAACACATGAAACAAGCACCACAATAAGCAGACTATGTATCTTCTTTGGAATCCAAACCCCCACTCTTTTCTCTTCTGGAGCATACATCGATATGGAAGAAAGAAGCTGTGGGATGTACGCTAAAAGGAGTAAGATGCAAGTCAATAGAACTGTGAAGCACATAGGTTATTGTATGCTCAGCTATTTTCCTTCTGGATCTTTATTAGGGCTTTATTCCTTATTATACGAGCATGGGATCTGCTGTCTTGACCAACACTCCTGATATATGAACCAGTAACAAATATATTTCAATAAGACAAGTTTCTTTAAAGAAAAATTATCAAACCATTGTTATTCCACAGCAATGCCTGCTCTCATTCTGTCTTCTAAAATTCTGAGACAAAACGATAAAAAGTTGAGGTTTTCTTCCAGAAAAATAGTATTTGACTGGAGACTAACATATCTCACTAAAAGCATAAAAGTTAGCAAACGGTAGATTAAAACAAGTAATATCCTTAGTACTATCAGAACTTGAACTACTCAGCTGCTAAGTCTCTAACTGTTCTTGCAGATAGCAAAGCAGCGGGTTTACTGCAGATGAACCAAACCTTTCATAACCTGAGAGTTCAGGCTGGTATGTTATATATCTACAGTTTGCACAGAAGATTGTTACTAATGCATACGTACACACACACAAAAAAAATCATATTAAACACAGTCAAGGTAACTGACTGAATTCTAATAAGATCAGGAGTTTAAGAGAGTGCATTATTTTAACCTAAGAGTCTTTCAGTTTTGTGAGAGGATATTTTTCCTTCCGGTATAAATGCTACTCACCACAAGGAGCAGAGATAAAACTAAGACTGGCACTTCTATCTTAGAAGCAGCAGCAGTAAAAGCAACTGGTAATGCAATGATATATCAGACTTTACTTGTAAAATCAGTATCTGCAGATACCCAAGCTATTGCTATTTTAAGTCCCACGGATTCAAACAACCTTGAGTCTTACACATAGTTTAAAAAAAAAAAAAATCACAGCTGATGACCAGAAAATTATTAACATAAATATAAATTAAAATGCTATCTAATTTAATCTAAACAAATCAACTATGTTATTTTCTTCATTTTGTCCAGGAAATCTATAATGGTCTCAAAACACAACACACAGAGCTAATTATTGTTATAGCATACAATATACATTTCAGTCTCCATAGAAAGCAACACGGGTCTTTAAATAAAGTTAAATTTTTATCTGTCCTAGCTAGCTAGAACTGCATCACTCTTCTGGCAACACAGAAGAATGAGATGAGCAGAGCAGTCCTCTCACTCCAACTCACGCTTAGTACTATTTGCTATCCACTGTTATAGTAGAATCATTATCTACAAATTGCCAGAAACTGAAATTCTGACAAAATGGACATCTATCTGAGTAGCTCATGTGCCTTTCAAAGTTCTGGAGGTTTTCTACACAACAGTAAGATGCTGAGAGAGAAGCAAGCCATCTGGTCCACAAGAGAGGAGACAAAACACTTAACAGTGAAGATGAAGTCAATCATGTAAAACTGGTCTTCTCTGCAAGGACTCCTTCAGCAAAAATTCCCTTTCTGTGATAATATGAAGGAAGACTAAGCACAAGGCCAATAAAGACATTTCAGTACCACTTATCGCTCCTGTTCTGAGAGTGGAGAAAGACAATAAGTTCTGATAAAGTTTAAGAAACATCACAATTCCTATAAATGGAGATGCTGCATTGCAGCTGAGCTATACGACAGCATAATCAGACTTTTTTTCCTCTGCCCAAGCAGAAAACTTATATAACATAAGCTGCGTTCACAAGGTTTCCTTTCATGTTCCTATTTCACTATAGAGCTTACAAATTGATTGAAAGGATATATACAGCTCCATCCATCTAAGCATTATATCATAGGAAAAACACACAAAACTGTTCTTCTGAGACCCACCTGCTCCTTGTTCTAGGCTAGCAATCATGCTTTGCACAATAGCCGTCTTATAGAAAGAGGTGAATCCTCTCCAGAGGTCAGACTTCTGGCATTCACACTCTCTCAGTATTAGCTTTACTCAGTTTCAAACATGAATTGCACAAAACATAAGTCAACATTTTGACACCTGTTTATTTTAAGTCTTAAAGGCATTTTATATTTACCTTGTTTTTTAAAAAGGTTGCTGCGTACTATTTCCTTCATGGACTGCACTTTCTGCTTCTGTAGTTTCACTGGTGGAATGCAAGTGTAAAATTCATATAGTAGTTGGCTGCATGTAAAGGAAAAGTGTCATAAATACCGTACAAATTAATTCATCATGTGTTAATAAAGACAGACAGAAAGAGCAAAAGATCATATATTTCTATATATAGTTTTATTCTGCCACTTCATCAAAATACTCAAGTACAAAATCTTTAAATTAATATTCTCTAGTTAGCAAGAATATTCTCTGGCTAAAACAATATGTCATGATAAAGCTAAAATAAATCAGGCTTGTTTTAGCTTTATTTTAAAATTACACCAACTTGATTTCTAAGCATTTATTTCTTTTTAAGACTTAGATTTATTTACCATAGCACATACATTGACAAGAGATCAGTGGCAGGGTAGAAAGAAAACTTTCAAGGAAACAAGATGAGGTTGAACTAGATTTTGCCTATGTTTACAAACATTTGTTACTTTCCATTGTTTTCAATGGAATAGAGATATTCTTGTGGGGGGTGGAGGCAACTTATATTTGCCTGACAAATAAAGAAAGATACTTATTTCAAAATGCTAAAATCAGATTTGATTTTCTGGAATAGGGCTTACTCAAGGGAGAGGTGGGGAGAGAAGAAGAGGAAAAAAAAAAAGATAGATTGTTCCACTTGCTCATTTTATTCACCAAGTTACTGCTTAAGTATTGGGCTGGCATAACGAATTCTGTCATTATGTAAATGGGATGAGAACTCTCTGTTAAAAGCATACGCCCAGAGTTCCACCACTGTCTTGATCAGTACAAACCAGCATAGCTTTGTTGACTTCAACCGATCAATAAGAATTCATTGTGGACAGCAGCGATACATGGTATACACCATGTGATGTATCTGCTAAACCTTCAAAAGCAGCTCACCTTAGTAACTTGGCATCAAAGACCATTTCAACATCATGAAGAACTGATGGTATGTACTTCAAGGCAGCAACCTGATTGATATACATACATTGTGTTAATTTTGCACGTTTATGTGCTTATACAGCATACAAACAATACAAAGCACACCACTGAAACAGACACACACAAGACAAACAATGATAAATTTTGACTTCTTCACTGCGACTGAAATTTTACATGACATTTGAACATTAATTTTACCACAGAGTACTACTCACACAAGGGCTCTTGTGCTGAGGAAATACAGAAGAACTTAAATACAATAGTACCAAGTGGATCATATTCTCTTTGTAGACCACTGGAAAGGCCAAAACCATCTTTGTAGATCATGTTCTCTTTACAGACTAAGACTGTTGTTATGATGCAAATATGTAAACCAAGCATTGATCAAAGCAGGAGGTCTTTGATCATACTTTGGATCAATTCCATCCCAGAAATGTGCCATGCAGGAGGCAGAAGTCAGGGCAACGGTCATCTACCCAGCCCAAAAGCTACACTTTATGGAACAGATGAAATGCAGCATCATCTCCCTAACCACCTATCTGCAGGTAAGCTATCTGACGCTTTCTCTTATCCTATCAATTTCTGGAGGTATATTTTCACAGAGTAGTGGAATAATCAAAGCTTAAAAGATGACAAGGGTAAGAAAAAGACACATTACTCTTCTTACACTGTCATCGTTTAACCCCAGCCAGCAACTAAGCACCACGCAGCCGCTCGCTCACCCCCCCCCCCACCCAGTGGGTGGGGGAGAAAATCGGGAAAAGAAGTAAAACTCATGGGTTGAGATGAGAACGGTTTAAAAGAACAGAAAAGAAGATACTAACAGTGATAACACTAATAAAATGACAACAGTAATAAGAAAAGGATTGGAATGTACAAATGATGCACAGTGCAATTGCTCACCACCCACCGATCAACACCCAGTTAGTCCCCGAGCGGTGATCCCCTCACCCCTACTCCCCCAGTTTCTGTACTAGATGTGACGTCACATGGTATGGAATACCCTGTTGGCCAGTTTGGGTCAGCTGCCCTGGCTGTGTCCTGTGCCAGCTTCTTGTGCCCCTCCAGCTTTCTCACTGGCTGGGCTTGAGAAGCTGAAAAATCCTTGACTTCAGTCTAAACACTACTTAGCAACAACTGAAAACATCAGTGTTATCAACATTCTTAGCATACTGAACTCAAAACATAGCACTGTACCAGCTACTAGGAAGACAATTAACTCTATCCCAGCTGAAACCAGGACATACATAGACAAGAATACTTAAGCAGATAATTTTCAGGCTCAAAATCATCAATAATATTTAAGGCTAACATCCGTAAAGACTAACTTGCAGTACGCTGTGTCATAAAGTTCCTTTGTAGATTGGAAGTATTTAGCCTCTACAATACCTGTTGAAGGCACACATAGTGAAAAATCTTGCAATAAAAAGCAAAAATGTTAAACATATTTAACACTTGCTGGGCCACTGTCCACTCATTTCTCTACTTATGCTTTAGATATTAAGAGCTGCCTACAGTGATTTTTACATTCACTAAATGACCTGTGACTTATCTTCCCACTAACTAGCTTGTATTTCTCAAATACTTTACATATCCAAAAGGATATGCCATACTTCTTGGCTGAGAGCTGTAACAAATGCCAAGCAAAAACAGACTCTGTGGTTTTCAAAGCATTTTTGGTAAAGTGTAACATAATTTGTCAAAAAGGAGAACCTGGCCACATTGATATAGGTTTGAAGCAGGACATCAGTCTCTTCCTTCCCTCCTATCTTCCTATTTCAATAGGTCACCTACAGTAGACCCTTTTCATGGAAGTTCAAATCTGTATAAAGATGCTGTGCAATCACTGATTGCAAAACAAAAAAAAAACAAAAAAAAACATTTTGCCTATCTAAAAATCTAACCACAGCATCAATTTTTGGTTATTGTGCAAAAATTCTTAGCAAAAAGCTAATCTGCTGCCATTATGAACTTAAAACTGAAGAAAATAGATTTAATCATATCAATTACATTCGCATGCTGCTATAAATCCAACCATAGTAAAGAGAATCAATTTACAACATTTGAGTTTCACTAACCTCTTCTTGGTCCAGATTATGAGAATTACAAAGGTAATAACAGCTTTACTTCATTGTGCAGTTGCAGGGTGTAAATTTCTACTAACATTTTGCTGAAAACTAAGTTACAGTAATGTGAAGTCTTCTATTACTGATATAGCTCTATTTTTCACAATAGGCCTGTTCCACCAATGATACATCCGGGGTTAGTAAAAAAATTAGAACAAAACCCAAAACTATGCATTACACAGATGCTTACTGTCTTTTCTTCAACAAAATATGGTATATGCTACAGGACTGATTAAACAAGTTATCCAATAAATGCATGCTGAAAGTGCACAATTTCTTTTCACTCAGAATAGTGGAGTTTACTGCCCACCTTGAAAACAGGAGTAACTCTTGGTTTATGTCATCTGTTTATAGGGACTGTAATAAAACAGTAAAGATCACACTTTCCATTTTACACTGGCAAAGCACAAAGCCCAAACAGAAGTATGTTTCCACTAGCCCCTGAAGTCTTTACACGTTTTAAACTACAATAAGGGGTAAACTGAATTAACTACAAGCAAATGTCATTTTTAATTATGAACTACCACTACACATCATAGGAAATCTAAAAACACTGTAAACCTGGAACCAATGGAACACAATTCTTGACTACTTATGTCTCTTAAATTCAGCATAAGGCAATTTAAGTTACAATAAGGTAAACAGAATTATTTAAACCTAGAGTAAGCCACTAATTCCAAAAATTATCAGAAAATTTTCTACACTGCACTCATTGAGGTAAGTTCTTGAATACTTATGCTTGCCTAGACACAAGCTTCGCATTGATTTCAACTGAAAACATTTCAGGTTTCAGTTACATGCTTTCAAAATAATACTATAAAAATCAGGTTACATCTCTCATACCAGGTTTCAGAAACCACTGCTGTAAAGTGATTTGGTAGTTTCTATGAAGAAACAGCAAAAGTCAAGGGTTTTAGCATGATAGGGCAAAAAAGCTACATCTTGCTAATAATCACATATGGCCACATGCCACAAGAGATTCTCCTGTCATTTGAACAAGGCTCAATACTGCTCCTGTTTTAACTGCTAAGCTAAATGCTTCTCTCCTGTAGAAGAAACTCAAGAGGAAGTTTGCAAGTAAAGTCCCAAAAGCTTTCTTGTATCATGAGACCCACGTCTTCATCCTACAAAAACCTACTCAACAACAACAAAATCTAGATAACCTCCTGGAGTCCACGAAAAGTCACAGGACTAATTCTCCCAACAGCAGAAGCTCTATCAAGAGCTGTCATTGAATAATAAAACAGGAACTGGAAAAAAGTGCTGATATTCCATGGGAATGCTACATCAGCTCAGTCCTCCATCTGATGTAAAGCCACACTAGTCTGGATTTTGATGAAATGGAGTAATCAGGGTAAGGAATCTTATTGTGATATGCCCACTATCCCTTTAAAACAGACTAATTGTAATTTCTTGTACCACTTTCATCCCTTTCCTAACTGAAGAAAAAAAGGTTAAGCAACCCTGAAATGATATCAGACCAGAAATAATATCTCATTTTTGGCTCCTGTGCAGTAAATTCCAACTCAATGTATAGATATCTATCAGAACCATGTTGCATGCAGTCAATAAGTCCTTGAATTTCAGTCACAAAACATGATAAAACATGTAACAAAATATTAGAATCTGCATTTCCTGAGATTTTATAACTTGGTTTCAAACAACAGGAAAATAATTTGAACTATCGGACTGTCGTGGTTTCAGCCCAGCCGGTAACAAAGGACCACGCGGCCGCTCGCTCACTCCTCCCGCCCCCCTCCGGTGGGATGGGGAGGAGACGGAGGAGAGAAAAGAAA
Source organism: Haliaeetus leucocephalus (assembly GCF_000737465.1). Classification (NCBI taxonomy): domain Eukaryota; kingdom Metazoa; phylum Chordata; class Aves; order Accipitriformes; family Accipitridae; genus Haliaeetus; species Haliaeetus leucocephalus. The sequence continues at coordinate 17,784,185 of NW_010973092.1, read as the reverse complement.
AAAACCTGGAACCTCGAGGGTTGAGATAAAGGCAGTTTACTGGGACAACACAAAGAAATTACAACAACAACAACGGTACTAATGAAAGAGTATACAAAAAGAGTGATGCACAGTGCAACTGCTCACCACCCGGGACCCGACGCTCCGCCACTTCCCCCCACCGAAAGTCAAGCCCACCCCCCGGCCCGCTCCCCATTTATATACTGAGCATGATGTGACATGGTATGCAATAGCTCCTTGGCTAGTTCGGGTCAGCTGCCCCGGCTATGCCCCCCACCTCCCAGGTTCCTGTGAAAATTAACTCTATCCCAGCTGAACCCAGGACACATACAAAGATTAGTCTAAACAAAAACTTTATAAACAAGCATTGCAAATGGACAAGATGAACATTTAAAATAAACACTAGTCGCCCCAGAGTATCAGTATTTCAGCTTGTTCAGGACATTAAATTCACGTACACGAATGAGAAGACAAGAGCTATGATAGAGTGTATTAAGACATACAACATAAAAGTAGAGCCTACTCAAATACTTCTAGTAAGAGAGAGTGTGAGGAACATGGCAAGGCCAACAGGAAACTGAGCACATCAAAAGTGCAATCAGCAGTGGGAGAATGTTAGTATGAATATACAGTTGAAATGACAAAGACCAAGGAAGAAGTATTTTTCTTTCCAGTTACCAATTTGAAATTTTAATATGTTGATGGTTTGACAAGCTTTTGGTCTTGTCACTAAATAAGAAACTGTCTACTGTTTCCTCAATAGCTATCAACATCACAGTGCTTCTATACTGAAACTTTCAACAAAGATGAAACTGCCACCCCAAGGAAGAGGCTTGGAATGAAGCCTATCTAGACTCAATATATCCTGTATCTCTACAGAGCAAATTCCTTGTTAAAAACTTCGTCTCATCTTTTTTGGGGGTAGGGAGGTTAGAATAAAGACAATCAGAGACAGCTTGCTTTGGCTCTCATTTAGACCTTTTAAACAACATAAAGCTATCATTCTATTTCCGTGAGCTTCCACTGTAGTAGCCAACTTAAAAAAAAAAACAAAAAACAAAAAAAACCTATTCAGGTCTTGATTCAAAAAGAAAGTTTAGTCTGCAGCAAGGTTGTATAAAGTATTTCAAACTGGCTCAATGCTGGCTTAAGATGCATTCAGATGAAGTCATTCCTCTGCAGATCTTATCCCCACATTCATACATAAATCCAGGAAGGTCAAAGGAATGTTTAAAAGCTGCTACCACTTCAACAAAAAGATTATATCTTCTACTACCTTAGCCATTATTAGCTCCTTGAAATAGGTTGGGGAAAAAAGTTGGGGGTTTTGTTGTTTGGTTTTTTTTAAAAAAGAAACAAACACCCGTACACAAATACCTGTGGTGGGCTAGAAACTTGTCCTAGCCCCAGTTTTACTTCAGCAACGTGTTGTTCCTTGCTCTTCACGCAACAAATACTATACGAAGATGCTGTACAATAGCAGCGTCTGAATTTCATTTTACACCAATTCATAGTTACTGTGAAAGATGTTTGATAAAGGATAGGGCCACCAGTGGCCACAAAATATTTCAAGCAGTACTCCACTGACACTTGGTCTATTGTGCTGTCTGCCTTCCCACATATTCCCTATTCTGCACTTGTATGAGGAGGGAAATGGGGAGGATATGGCTACCATTTCTCTGCAGATCTGTAGTACCAACTGAAGTACAATAACAAGTACATGCCCTGCATTCTTTTAAACTCCGAAGTTGCATTCACAGTAATTGCTACAAATGATGCACTATGGACACAACTGAACACTGCCCTTAATGAAGTCATAAAAATCTCCTAGTAATCGGCACAAGACCTTCTGCATTCTTCAGACCTTAGAGATTAATTTTTTAAGTGGGATATAGATAAACCCACAGCATTGCAGAAAATTTTTTCTTACATACACAATATACTGTTAAATTTACTTTAACCTTTACTCCTGACCAAGCTTATTTTCTTAGTTGCCCTCTTCTGCAACATTACGTTACACATATTCATAAAATTCAAGTACCCATGAGATGAAAAGAACATTCAAAGAAATCATCAGTGCTCTGTTTCTAAGTCTAATTTTATTTGCTATCAAGGCAACTTTAACAAGTTACTATGCCATCCCCTATTGTACACCACAATCAAAGCATCACTGTCAGTACCTTTCTAGCATTATTCTCTCATTAGTAACCTATGCATCTCTGTACAGTTTTAAGTTCTTATAATCTACTGCAGCAGTACGGATGGGTCAAAAATGTGTGGGAAAGAATTATTTTCATACTTTTCAATACCACAGACAATTTCGTATTCCTATGTTTCTATGACCTTGAGAACATTTCATATAAGGTTTCTGAAAGCATGCCTAGAATTGGGAGTACCACTTTCTAAAATCACCACCTAGGAGCAAGCTGGGTATAGCTGACATTTGCAATAGACAAGACCATCTGAAGGTCAAATGTGATGTGTCAGTTGGGGGACAGAATAGTTTTTGGAAAAGACACCAGAGCTTGATCTGTAATTTAAGGTTGAGAGCACAAACTTGTCAATGAAAGGGCACACTCACAGACTACAAATCAGACATCAACAGTATGACTTTATAAAAACACATCATCTGAAATTTAAAAATAATTCATCAAATTTTATTCCCCAGAAATATAGGTTGATTTACACAGACACAAAACATATCTGCAGAAAATGATGTGTCTTCCCTGAGAGCTCAAGAAAGGAAAGAAGGTACTAACACCTCCCTACTCCCCCTCACCCCCAGATTCTCCCTTGACCAAACTATTTGTAGGTTCTGGAAATTTATTTCCAGGTTTCCAGATTTCAAGAAGTCTACCCTCAGAAGTACAGACTTTAAGAAAAACTATCTCTAAAAACTACAAAAATTCATCAGCAATGGCTACAGAGAAACAACTGATAAATGAAACAGCTATAACATCATCCCTGCCAAAATAAATTGTAAAAAGTTTTAAGTCTAGTATGTAGGAAGATCAGTGCCACCACCAATAAGTCAGTATAAGTTCTGAAATGATTGTTCTAAATAATTACAAGAAAAATCTGTGAAAAGTCTCTTAGAAGGAGGAATTCTTACCCTTCACATGCACACTGATACTTGCACTAGTAGATTTATAACATTCCCAATCTCGACTACAAGGGGCAATCAAAAAGTAACATCCCAGGACCTGAAAGCAGGTCACTCTCCAGTTCATATGGTTGCTTTCAAACATCAGCAAAGTTAGGATATTGAAATTATAATCCTAATTGTAGTAAAATGACTTCATGCAATGCTGAAGTTGAGAAGCATTTGGTCTGTCTGTTGAAACAAAAGGCATAACTTCAGCAATTCCAGAAGAAAAAAAAAGCTAATTTTGATTTACATGTAAATTTTCAGTTTACCAACAGTAAATTAACAATTCAGTCTTCAGCTGTTCAAAGCTGATATAAACAGTACTGCACAACAAACCAGATAGCTACCCTTCTCAAAGCTCAGGCAGTAAAATAAGTCAAAGCATCTATCCATTTCAGCCAACTTTAGAACAAGAGATTGAAAAGCTAGATTTTGAACTTTTGTAAATTTATACAGCATGTAACAGATTAGGAAGTAAGATATCACTCAGAAGATAAAGTTAAATTGAAACAATAAAGTGCTTCTGGCACTGACTAGGCTGTTTCATATGACATGTAATTTTATAAACAATCTTTTCCTGACTCAATTAATATTCAACACGAGTCTGAGTATGATTGCTATCAGTAAAAATGATTGGGAAATTACTACTGACTAAAATAGTGAGTTCCAAGTTTTAAAAAGTCACTAGCAGAGACCAAAGACATTTCAGGTTTCAAAATAATTCTTGAAATCTTCTAAAGCTAAACCTCATAGGTATTTGGACAACCAAGGGTGAAATAAGAGTTAGGAATTCACATTCCAAGGCTCTGCAAACTAGTTCATTTTAAATTTCAATATCCTGAGAAACCCAATTATTTTAACTTTCTTCAGGGCTCCTAAAACTTTCTTCTCTATTATCTTCAGAGTGTAATCCACTTGAACTCATTCAATTGACCCTACCAATTTGTGTTGCACTTTAATTCATATCAATGATAATTTCAGATGTGACAGATTTAAGACTGTTCTGATATTCTGATTATTTGTTTATTTTTCCAATAGGCTCTGTGAACTTTCCTCTCTGGGTATGCAAAGTATAAGACCTATGAAGTCCTGTGTGTTTGTAATACCTCTGAATTACCTGTCCCTTACCCTGCAAAGTTAACTTCGTACTACAACATCTATCACTGTCATCCCAAAACTTAATATGGGGGCTGAGGGGAGGGAAATCGGTGTTGGTTTTAGGCAGAGAGGCAGACTTATGAATTTATTACTACCTGTTTCTGCTCTGTCTCACGCAATGCAGAAGTCATCTCCACTTTTCTGGCCTGTTATGGACAACTCTACCTACCGGAGCAGGAGTCTCAAGTATCATAACTGAAGTCTCTTCCAAATAGGCACAGAAAAACATATTGTCCATTGTGAAAGCTACTATGACTGAGATGCCTATGGAGTTTATGATGGAGTGTTTATTTATTTATTTATTTATTTATTCCCCCCCAGTAAACTTACTTCCAGCAGCAGGAACTAAACTACAGTGGGACACTTCTCATTCCATGCCTCTCCTACCAGAATTCTATAACATTAAAGCAGTAGTTTTTATTTATTGTATGCAAAGCAACCTCTTTGTAGGTTTCTTTGAGAAACACACCTGTATGAGTTAGCAGTAGTGGGGACAACAGCAAAATTATGATATAAACCAGTATCTCAGATCTGCCATGAAATGTTTCAGCTAAAAAGACAACTTAGAGTAGCTGGTGCAGATTTAGATACTTAAAAGCCCACTAGTGCTTCATGGTTATGAATAAATATGATCCATCTTTCACAACTGACAGCACTCAACAGAAAACCGAAGTATTCGTGCTTAAGATGGTATTGAGCAAAGCATAACTGTTAAAGAGCTATTCTATCTTTGAAACATGTTTACTTGCTCATTAAAATTAGCATAGACTTGTTTAGTCCTTGTAAGAGATTTCAGTTATATTTTCAAGGTTGTGCTATTTCTTAAGAGCATCAGCAAAGATATACTATATTTTTGCTAAACGTGTAATATTAAGAACTAGCATTAAATATGGAAATATGGGAATCACAGTAAGCACAATTAACATTTGTCAGTATGTCCAATGCCATACTGCCATTAGTGTTACAATACCACCTGTTTTTAAACACACTCATCAGCCTTTTCAGAGTCAGCATTGTGGCTTGCAAACCCATTAATGTGTCCCAGCAACAGTTAAACAAGCAAAACAGCCTTCTACAACTATTTCCTGTCACTCTCAAGAAGAAACTACCCTGCTTATTAGAGGAAACACAAACGGACAATCCCATACAACCACTTTGAGATTAAGGCAGGGAGGCATGCAGTGACATGACACGCCTCTCCTGAAGAGCATAAAAGCCTCCAAGATCTATTTGTTAAGTAGCATATTAATACAGTACAAATACCACATGAACAAACATCATTATCCAAACTATCTCTTTCAGTACTACTTTAGAGCAAAGACTTTTTTGCTTCTTCCAAAGTTTCTCCTGCTTCTGATGTAGTGTCTTTCAAATGTAGGAAATTCTGAGGAAGACCTCTACAAAACTGTCAAATAACGAGTATCTGAATCATTTTCAAATGCATTTAGAACATTACTATAATCACAGCATTATACAATTAAAGTAATATTTACTTCTTTAGCTCTTCTGCAGTTGCACATTAACACTCCATGCAAAATGTCAGACAATACAAATCTCAAGAACAGCCACCTGAGTATTTATTCAAGACAGACTTTTTCACTGGCTTCCACTTCTAGTGTAAGTCACAGCAAGAGGAATCAAAACACAAAACCAGAGGAAAAGTCAAGCCCAATTAAACACAATGACAATAAAGAATGTATGAAACATTGATGTTTTAGTTGTCCAATAAAAATCTTCTATTTCCTACTTTATAGGAAGCCTTGAGAGTTTTCTATTTTAATATAGAACTACATACCAATTATTTGATATTAATTATCTTAGTAGCTCCTTCTTTTCTAATTTTCTTAAAACATCAGATTCCAGAGTGTTAGAATAACTAAGATTGACATGAATGGGAAACCTTGATCCTATTTTCAGCTGTTTAAATAACATACCTCCAAAAGGCTGATACTATAATTTTTACTTTTCAAACTAAGATGGTGGAATCCCTGTTTAGCATTATCTGAAGAAACTCAAGAATTAAACATTCAGCTCCCACTGGAGGTTTCATTTAATTGGATTCCTTGAAAGATTCCAGCATCTCTGTTTTGGTTCTTTCACTCACTACATTCATAAAATTATATAAATGTATCTTCTCCTGACCTTTTCAATCTAGGCTTAAAACTTTTAGACAACTTAGTCTTCCAATAAAGGGAAATTACAAAACGAGACACAAACGATCAATTTCTTAAGAGTGTCTTTTCCTCAATTTAAAAAGAACAAAACCAAAAAGCATACAAACCAAAACCATACAAAAAGCCAAAACCAACTTCTTGCCAAGCACACACCAACCTGCAACAAAATGGCAGTTTTATGTTGGCTTTTCATCAGGTTGTTGATGGATTCAAAGAGTCTCCTCATTGATTCTTCAAATTCTGTTTGTTCTTTGCCTTCATATAATCTGTTGAGAGATGCAATGCGTTATCCTTTCAGAATCAGGAAGTTTCATAGCCCTAAAATGTACCAGATTTAACATTACCTTAAAAACACATTTCACAAGTTGATCCAATATTATGTACACAGATATTTCACCAATGGGTTCTATCTGCTACTTACTGTATTGTGTAGAAATTCTTCAGCTTGAATAAAACATAAGCATTTTCACTTTTTTTAACAGCCTCTAAAGAATGACACCTCCCAGATTTGAGCTTATAAAAAAAAAGTAATTTCATTTTCAAAGTAACTTACATGCCAAAAACAATTTGATTTTTTTTCCACTACAACTGAGATACTTTAGGATAATTTTCACATATTATCACTGTTTCTTTCTTCTGCTGTTACTGCCACTTTTTCAAATAGCTATTTTTACTTTCCCCATTAACCAGTCTGCTTTTTGAAAAAGTCTCAATGCTTAAAAGTTAAAAAGTGAATTTAAATTAAACTCACTCCATTATTTCTTCATTCCCTGTCCTAAAGTTTGAATCTCGCAGATTATCTCTCCTGTGTTGTTCATACTAGCTATTAATACGAAATACTGCTTACATAAACAGTAAAAAACACTGGTGACATGTTAAACTAGTTACCTGAAACAGCTGTCAAAAGTTAAAGAAAAACAACCTAAGAAAAAAGCCAAGGTGATAGAAGCCTGAAATGTGTGTAGGATACTGTGAACTAAATGCTGCACCTCCTGTGTACTGTTTTCTCTATTAGAAGAGAAAAATCCCTCTTCCTATATTCCTATATTCCTTCGTGTATTCCAGTGTCACGAGCTTTTCTTTTCAACTTGAAACTTAAGTCCTTAAGAGAACTAAAGGCAAATTAAGAGCTTTTGTCTACAGCAAGGAAAAATCAGAACTGCTATTAATACAGTGACTGGCAAGAAGCTTTGAGGAAATGAAAACACTGAGAGGTATGCTATTCAGGCCCATGGCCTCTGCACTGTTTACGTCAATGCTTGTCAATGAGATTTAAGTCAGTTACTGGAAAGGAACCCCAAGATCGAAAACATTAACTGGAGAGGAAAAAATTATATATACATGTATACAACATACACAATGCATACTACTTGAGGTATGTTCCTACTGAGGTGATTTTTTTACTGTATAAAAAATACATACCAGAAAAACTTCCATGTGAAAGCTATCTTGAAACAAATAAGTTTCAGCACAAGCACACTGACATAGAAAAGTTGCCCTATTTATTATCAAGTGGTATTTTAGGAGCTTGGTTTTTGGTTAAATGATTTAAATTCTTTTAACATAGTGGAGATCGTGGCATGTGGGGGCTTATTAAAAGTATTTTTCTATGGGAATGAAGTACATATAAATTGTAACAATGTGACTGTCTCAGTCTAAGTGTTTATTAAAGTTCCTTGGCTAATGCACTGATACAGTTTTTACTGACTATACAACATTGCTGCAAAAGTAAATGAAGTTTCTTAAACCTATTTTTTAATGCAAGTGGAAATTTGAAGCTTTCTTGACTAAACCTATGGTGCAAGGAGGGTGGCAGAAGCATCACACAACATGTATTAAACATGCTTTGTAAATTTACACCAGGACTTATTTAAGCCAGGTCGAACGGTAACTCTATTTCCTGACTTACCATCTAGCTTCCATTTAGAGACAATTTTCTGCATTAAATTTCAATTAAAATCACTTGTTCTGAAAGCAGTTTTTAAAAGATGACTGATTATTTGCTTGGAAACAACATCATCACAACAGTGTACATGAATTTCACCACCATAACCAACCTTAGGCCAGTGAAAGGAGGAAAGGAAACATTTCATGTTTTCAGAGTCTGTATTATGTAAACCTTTGGCTAATGTGTATGACCTTTCTACAAAACATAATCACTGAATAAACAGCTGCAAGACATAACCTCAGTTCAGCTGACTAGAGAAAGAAAATTTTTGCTTTCATTAGATCTCTATAGCTTCAACAGGATTGAATTAATGCAAATTAAAGTAGAACCTGGTTATCTTCAATGTATCTATCTGCCTGACAAGATAAAAAAAAAAAAGTCTGCCATTTTACGTCTAACATTAGAAGTCATTATTCAACTCTTCCCTACACAATTTTCATTTTGTAATGTCTCTTACCTTTCAACAAAGCACCTCAGTTTCTTAAACAGCCCATCAAATTAATGAATGATCTAAAGATCTGTCTCAGCTCTACTAATTCAAAGTATTTGTCTCCAAGAAGGCTAATCTCAACCCTTGAAAGTGAAGTACTTCAATCATAAATCCTAACTTTTCTCATGGGAAGAAAATATATTAATCCATATTTTTCCATATTTTCTTCTTTTTCATTACCAGTCTGACAATAGGAAATTGACTGCAAAAAGTTAGAACACAACAGCAATAGACAGATGTACAGTACCAGATGACACTGTTCACTGTTTGGTAATCTTTGCCAGAGGCTACCATTTGGCAAGAGCTATTACTGCCTATAAAAATAATTGTCCAACTGAATTTAGAGTTTCAGACCTCTAGTTAAGGCATTTATAGGGAAAACTAAAAGGATTAGATATGTCTAGCTAATCACTTGAATATGCAACATATTGCAATAACCTAGTTTACCACAGACTACTGGTAAACTAGTGTCCAATGCACACTATTTGCTGCCAGCTTATACTAGGGATTAAAATGGAGACCGAAGTTCTCCCTGCAACAAAACCCTGCCTTATGACCTTCATCTGTACAAGAAATTTTCCACAATCCTCTACACAATGCTTCCTTCCCCAAAATTCTGAATGTCTCCTTTTGCCTTGACTCCAATTAAAAAATTTTATTTTAAAGCTTTTGAACTACTAGCTATAGTCTATTCTGATGAGCACCATCTCCTTCCTTATACAGCTTTTCACCTTTTTTAATCTGTATCCATCTATAAACAGTAAATTCCTAGAGACAAGACTATTTCTAATGGACTATCTACCAGCAGCAAGTAACTTCTCAATCTACTCCTACTTCAACCAAAATTTCATAATTCATCAAATATACTTAATTTTACAAAACTATAAACCTACACGGATTTTTGGGGGGGGAAAAAAAAGGGGGGGAGGGCAGTGAAATAACAGAGAAAAATCGTATTAGAGCTCCCACTGAGCAAAAGACAGATAAAATAGAACACCTTTCTGTTCTGTTGACTGTCAACCACAAACGTAACATCCAACCACTCGGTCTGCCTACAGTCCCAAGTTTGCCACTGCATTCCTTCAGCCATGCAGCAGAGAGACAACAAACAAGTATTAGGGGGAAACCAGCTAAGGATAAATGGAAAAAGATGCACCAGAAAAGAAGAGATAAAACAGAGGACATGGATGGGGTCTGTGGGATATGGTTACAGTCCTTAAGGGCTAGGGGAGGAAGTGGGGGACAGTTACTATAGCATAGTTTTTCTCCTTCCAGCTTTCATCTCCTTCATTCTCCCTATCTCCCTTTTCCCTAAACCTGAACACCACTTGTAAATATTACGACTCGTCTGTTTGGCTGAGCTGTACATATCTAGGCAATTGAGTCTTCCCTATAAATTCCTTAACTGGAGATCTGAAACTCTAAATTCAGTTGGACAATGATTACTGGAAATGACATTGTTCTATGCACAGTCTGAGCTGCTGAACACCATGATCTCAAGGACAAGCAACCAGATTCAAGCCATCTGTCACAACGTTTGGCCATTCATTGGTCTTGGGCCAAGCCACCTGACGCAAAGAATAATCACCCTTTGAAATCGGCTACTATTACTAAATACGTCTCTGGAACTTACACTGTGAATCAGAAAGCAGATTTTTGAAGAATCCCTCTCCAAAAAATCTCACAGCAATGTCTGTATTTTAGGCCAGTTGCCAGCTTTTATGTTTTATTCCTAAAAACAAAAAATACAGTTCTGTTCTGGAATAATTTTTTTCTGTTTCTCAGGTCTACTTCTATTTCTAATATTGGATTGCTAGTTAAATGGCAATAGTCTGGGTACTTACTGTGAAAATAATGTCCTTGATCTAACAATGAACTTGAAAACATATTCCAGTGCTTTCAGAGTTCTTAGGATAGGTTCACATTGCTCTCCTCGGCTGGAGGTATCCAGGTAAGTCTTCAGAACAGTCATTAATTTCCTGAAGTGAAAAAACATTTTTAAAATAATCTTTTTTTTAAAAAATTAATTTCTCTGACTTGTTTGGCTATTCCAAATAAATGTTTATGCTTAGTCAAGCACACATAACAAAATGTACTGCATGTATTTTTGCATTTATGTTGCACAAATTCTATCGGTATAAACAAATGAGGAGCAAGTTCTTAACTGCACAAGCAAGAAAGCAATCTGAAATCTCAAAACAGCATTTTACACAATCCTGGAAGCACTTTTACAGAAGTTTATAACATACATGCACAAGGTAACATAAAATGTTACTTCTGCCTACCTACATTAAGCAGTGATTAAATACCACTACATGCTCTAAATTAACTGCATGTAAATAGTACAATATTCTGGTATACAGCAGTATCTGCTTAAAGTATTTATTTTATTTAACCACTTCCTTTCTTTGTATCCAAAGGTAATTTTTTGCTAAACACACAACCTGCTAAAAAAGTTCAAAAAGCTCATCTAAAAATCAGTCCCTTAATTTATCGTTACAGTTTCATCTTAAACAATTAAACCAATAATATAATCTTGATCTTAAGGTAGCCATAAGAAGAACTAAAATAAGGGTGGTTTGTTTTTTTTTTCTTACATCACTACAAAAATGGAAACCTACTATCCCCTACCCTGAACAAACAAAACCAACCAACCAAAACAACAAAAATCAAACTAGCACTTGCATGTTGATGAAACTTAAAAGTTCACGAACTGGACTGATGAAACATTAGTAAGTGATCACTATGCTATTTGGAACATACTTGCATGCAAATAATAGCTTCAAGAACTGCTTGCTACTGCACAGAAAATATGTACATATGTATAAGAGTGTATGTATATCTCTCTATCTGTGTAACTAATAGACACATTCTCAACCCCACTGCCCTAGCCTAACTCACATTTCAGGACCAAAATATCATGCTTTCATCCTCTCAGCCTTCTGGGCACATCCACTGTGTGTTTCCATTTACTCCTTTCTATAGCTTCTCTGAATTCACAGCTTTGTACTGAGTTGGAACAAAATTTATCCAACTTGTATGCAGGGGCAGTCCATTGAAGGTCCCTCAACTGTCAGTGTTAAGTCCTCTCAGAACTCTATAAAAGCTAGGTACAAGTGGATGACTAAATAGTAACTGAATAAATACCCAACAGTTTGGCCAAAATACCATATCATAATATGGTCATAATATGTCTGGGACACAGTATCTCCTTCCTAACTATGAGTTAGGCCACATACAGCTACTTGTTTATTTCATAAATGATTCTTGAAACAGAGTACATCTTCCATGATGTGCATGGAACCAACAATGCCAGGAAAACTCATGATTTGGGGAACAATCATAAACATTATTTTGCCACTGCCACTTCGATTAATTCATCAGAAACTCCCAGAAAGGTAAGTCTTAAAAATATTTTAAGCCAGTAAGGCTGTCCTGAGAGGTTCTGTACCCAACCATCTCCTCTTTCACAATAATATAAAGCATTAAATTACATATGCTTATCACATACGGAGTGACGTAGGATTAAAGAAGAGCATGTAGCTTGTGCTTGAGCTTTCTGAGCCCAGTAATGCTAACTTCAGCTTCCCTAGAATGTGAGAAAGGATTGATTGTGCACTCCTGCCTTTCAATTCTAGCAAACTCATGTTCTAATGCATGAACTGTGTGACATTTCCTGTTGAATTAGAACTGATGCAAATTCAGCACAGGACACTACAAGATATCCTCAGCTATTCCAAAAGTTCAGCTAAGGTCTTTCATCTATTATTCATATCCCAGATTAAAGTTCTGCTTCAATCTGCCATCCCATTAAGCTGCCAGAACAAGACTTCAGGTAAACAAGGAAAAAAAAAAACCCAACCACATCTATCCTGTTATAGCACTTCCCCAAGATCAGCACTAAGTGAAGATGTTATCTTTCTTCCTAATTCAAAGCAATTTTATCCTACCATCATTTGCAAAAACCTTTTTTAAATAAAGTAGGAATCCAGTATTAAATTTACTGCATAACATGTATCCACAATTTTTATTCTTTCCTATGAATCCATGTCTTCCCACCTGGGCATTATCTGGAAGCTCAACCCTCCCCCCCCCCAAAAAAAACCAAAAAAAACCCCAAAAAACACACCAAAAGCCTGTCCACCTGCCCACTGGCATGACCATGTAACAAATACTAAGACTCCAGTTCACAGCAGACCACATAACAAATACCAAAATTCCAGTTCATTGTGCTGAAACCCTCCTGATGCAACATCAGAATGTGAACTGCATATGAAGACTTGACAGTTCCCAAACCTTTTTTTTTCCCCGTGAGTCTGTTTGCTTAAAAGAATACACGGGAACCTATATAAATGGGTTAAGGCCATCCTCAAGTCCTCACTGAAGGCATTTCAGGTTAAGGCCAGGAATGTAAAGGGAGAGGCTTTACAGCAAAGTATCTTTTGACAAATTTGACAGGATACAGGTGAAGTGCTCAGACACAGCAAAATCCAGACAAGAGAAAATTAATGCCAAAGAATCATTTAACCCCGAATCAATTACTATCTGTTGATTAACTCTACTTATAACCTAAGTCTCTCTCACAGGCACGTTTGTTTCCAGATAAGCAAAGAGCATCATCAAAACAACAGTCACCATTAATTACATCAGAAAAGTCACAAACAGGATTTACTTTCTTTAACGTGATGGTGGAAGTTTAGGAAAAAGAGAGAGAAGAAGAGAGAACAAACTTACTTGTACGCCAATGTTGCACTAAAATGCTGTTGGATATATGCTTCCAAAACAGCGTTAAAATGTTGAAACTTACGGTCTGCAATGAGTCCTATGATATATATCTAAACAGACAGGGACATAATGAGCATTTTTCATAAAGTCACATTTTAAATCTAAATACTCGTCTTCTGAAATATTCCTGATAATGCACTATTTAAGAATTTTAAAGAAATTTGGTTTTCAGTAAAGCAGTAATATTCCATCTGTTCTGTAGAGATTTTTAGGGTAATTCCCTGAAATAAACAACTTCATAGCTCATTCAAAATTATAGGCTTCTTTACTTTCACAAATAAAATCCTTCGGTGCTGATTCTTACCAGTGCATCAAAGACAAGGATGTCATACTCATTACTGTGGGAATGTTCCATCATGATGTTAAACAGGGCATCCAGCGTATCTTGAAGAAACTATAGAACATCATGAAACGACAAACTGGCAACCAATTCAACTTGAAAATGTCACAAGTCAGTTTTCAGATAGTAGACTTGGTTTCTTTCAAGTTAGAATTTTAAAAGCATTCACTGAAACATCACTTAAAGTCAGAAAACATTTCCAAGGATTTAGGCTCTAGTTTCTTTAATTTTAAGAACCCACATCCTCAGACATATGAGCAATTAATAATACATGTTTAGCTTATAGAACAGCTAAAAATATAATATAAATGACATAACTATCTAAAACTGCATTCCTAGTTCCTTAGTGATACAGATTAGTAGTTGCTATTTTCACATATACACAATGATTAAAAACACACTTCATACTTCTGTGGTGTGATTCAAAGCCCACTTTAAATCAAAGGAAATTACCATTGTGGCTTGGGACCTAAATCTTTGATTGGTTAAAAAGATCTTTTTTGTTGTTGTTGTTGTTGTTTTAAAGTTCTCCCTCATCCTCTCCAGAAGGGCATCTAATGCTTATATATAAAGAGTAACACAAATATAACAGTCTGCCACTTTCCAAAATATTAACAAGTTTTTATTTATATTATACTTATTAAATTAACAAAGGACTTCATTGGGTACATAATGCCCTTCTTTTTTTTAATATCAACATGTAAAGTAATATTAAGAACTGTAAAGAAAGCAGTAGGAATTGCTTGTGATGTTTCAGAAAGACAAAAGCAAACAAACAGTTGAACAGAGGTTGTAGAAAACATTTTACCATTACTGCCTTCATATCCTATCAAGTTTTTAAATAAAATTTTCTCTCCATGCTCAAAATTAAAGTTTACCTGTGACACATACATAAGCACCTGACCAAAGCAGCAATGGCTCCAAATAATATTCTTCATATTGAATTCTCTATTCATGCACGAATTTTCCAGCAATATAAAACAATAGAAAGCAGAAAATGATCCTAATAAATTAATTACCAGTGGAAGCAGGCAGATTTGACTAGTAATCTTGCAAATCTCCACAGCCTAACAGGAGCCAATACCAGAGATGTTTGGGAGCAACAAGTATAAAACGATGGCTAACACTATGAAGAATCCTGTCCAGGTGCTTGCTTCCTTGCTCCCTCTGATGAAGAGCTTTCCTCATGTCTTTTGCAAACTATCCCTAACAAAGGCATTACACTGAATGACGCTTATAAAAGAAAGTTTAATTGACAGGCTTCTTTAAGTTCCTATGTTTATTGCAACTGACCCTCCAAGTTTCTTTTTCTTTTGAAACTATGTAGCATTTTTTCTGCCATGGTATGAAAGGACATTAAGAATAACTATTACTATAACAACTATATAAAGATATACCTTCACAACTTCCTCTCCATCCACAATCTTCAGTTTTTCCAGGTTCTCCTGAAGCAGCTCTGGCTTCATACGCCACTTCAAGAGACCTAGTAAGCCCACTAGTAGAAAATAAATGGACAGACGTTAAAAAACTTATTATTTGTGCAAATGTCTTCTTTCTAAAACTTCTACCTGTTTAGAAGATACATACCATTCTGAGTTAACTTTGTAGAGCAAACAAGAGTTGAAATATAAAATGCATCTCGTGAGCTTACTGAAAGCCCCCCTACAATACTTGAGTTCCTGACTATGGTTGCTCCTTTATTTTCCATATGTTGACGTGTAGAAGGTAATGTCAAATAAGCACTAGCATCCTCCATTTTTTTACTGTCCCCCTGAAAAACAACATCCTGTTTATTACGTATTTCACACCAGTGGATTTAAAATTAGACTTATTTTTTAATTTCTACACAAGTAAACAAAAAGCTATGTTTCTATGGATTTAAACACATGCACTAAAGGATAAGGAATACCCAAGTCCCAGCATGGCTCATACAGGTAAACCAAGAGTCAACGTTAGTCAGCAAACAAGTCTGCAATGAACATGTAGAGAAAATGCTACACTGAAATTATAACTGTATGTGTTTTAAGGTGCAGTAAGGAACTATGAGGAGTGACGTTACTGGCAGAGTAAAAGCAAGAGCCGATTTCTCATTAAAATGTCAATAGCTATGGAACACAGTAGACTATTGAGCATCAGCTTGAAGACTGTACACAGGACAGACAACATGGTTATGTTGTCTGCATGCAATTTAAGAATCAAAAATGGGACTGAATAGGGAAAGAATAGCAGCACTATTTTGGTATGCCCACTGTAACTTAATACCTGGACCTTTAACATAAAAGGTCAGTACATGGTAAGATCATAATTTTAATTAGACAACATGCTGCAGTAACTAAGTGACACAGATATTAGAGAATTTATGCCTTTCAGTAGAATGAACAGTACAAAAACAGGGAACCAACAGGTATTTTTCCCTGCTGTACTTCATCAAGTTGCATGCCACAACCCTCACGGATTTTTTTTCTGTCTCAAATTTTGATTCATACTCCAGACAGGAAAGCAGTTTTTAGACAAAGACAATACAATCATACTCCTTACTGTTTATAGAATATAATTTTTCTTTAACAAAGCTACTCAAGAAAATTTCCCCAATGAGTTTATGAGCTCTGTCATTTAAAGCTACAACACCATGACAGAACTGACTCAGTTGCAGACCCTTAGTCTACAATCGTGCATAAACAAGGAGTTACAAAAAACATAATCTAGAATGATTTTCTAAATTTTGGGGGTTGTATCTGATTCAGTAACTGTAGGTGTGCAGTCTTTACTTCCTATCTAACAAGAAGGTTAAAAATCCACTATAAGGCGACCTACGCAGACAAAAGGCAAAATCCTTATGCAGCAAAACAGACAGCGTTACTAACTTCTATGATTATATCAAGCTTCCCAAATAATTACTTCTCAGAATTTCTGGAACCAGATGTGAACCTTAATTCCCCTTTTTTGAGACAAGTTAGATAGACAATGGGGAAAAGACTTGAAATTTTGATCCAAAAGTCTCTCAAAAAGATTCAATGCCTGAAGGCAGGGAAAATAAAGTACACTGTTTAAACTTTGTAGTTTTCAGATTACTTATTTTGAGAGGCCAGATGTACAACTGTTAAAAACACTTACAGCTTACAATTACTGTTTTTAATACTAGAATAGGCAAACATATGTCAGAAAATCTATTTCTTCCAAACATAGCATTTCTCATCTATGCTGCCACTTACGGAAAAATTACCGGGTTGATGCAGCAATGAATTAGATGGAATTTCATAACCAGCATTAACCACACAGTCATACAATGTGATAATTATTTTCCTTCTGGTCTAAGTATTTATCAATGCTGGTATCAATGAAGAGAAGATAAATAACTATACACTGCCATTAATCTTTGTTGGACTACCTAAACAACTTCATTTAGTTGTATGCCTCTCACTTGCCACTAATGTTACAGCCAACTAGTCTACTGAAAAGAGCAATAAGAATACCTAAAGTAAAATTTCTTCTGTAGTGGAAGTGATTTCTGGTTCTTAGTTCCTGCTAGACACTATTCTCCAAGGGACAAAAAAACCCAACCACATAAAAACCAACAAAAAACAAATCTTGAAACACCTGTTACCTGCTTCAGTTCACAAAGTCAAAAACACTACTTGTGTCCAATCAGGACTAGCCAAAACTACTCTTCATCCAAAATCAAATTCCTAAAACTTTCACTTTTTTACCTGAGTAACTACACAGAGCAGTTTCAAGCAACCAATTCCCTATGAATACATTCCCTGGATTATTCATGTGGCAAAGATTCTAAATGAATCAAAACAACACTCTTGCCCCCGATTCAGCTAGACAAGTAGACACAGGTACGCATCCAAGTGCTGAGCTTTAGCATGACTTCCTCTATACTACAGAAGGCCAAAAGCACGAACTTCAGTAAAAGTAGCAGGAATAGTAACCATCTCTCATTGTGCTTAGATAACGCCTCTCTTTAATTAAAATTTAGAGTAACGTTTACTGACCATGTTCTGGAACAAGTTACATCTCTTTTTGTTCAAAAGAAAAACATAATATTTATCTTTAATAGAATAATAAAATTAATCTACTATTAAGAAAATAAACAATGCAGTCAAAGACAACAGTGTAAAAAAAAAAAAGTGTCTCGTAGGGGAAAGAAAGGAAAAAAATTGATCCAATACCTTTAGGACTAACAAATCGTGGATGCCGTCTTGAAGAGTTGTTCCATCCTCCTTCATTAGTCTTATGTAGGCCATTGCAAAATTCTTTTCTCCTTTATCTTTAGCTGCAAAGCAAAATATTTTCAGTCAGCTATCCATCAATGAATTAAAATTCACTAAAGTAAAAATTCCCTACTTACACTCTTGAGATGACCTGTGTCTGAACGTGAAGCGCAGGTGTATCCTTTGCATATCTTCAATAGGGACTGCTACCTTTTGTAAAATCAGATAATAATCAATAGTTATGGGCGACAAGGGCGGAAGGTGGTTTCACATGTAATAAGCTCCTATTTTAGAATAAATAAGCACCACTTCTGCTGGCTCCCTAATGCTTTTCACATACCATTTAAAACTATTACGCCTGATCACAGTAGCAGAAGGGGTGGCTGATAAGCAATCATCTGTTAGACTTTGCTCAAAGTCTAACACAACCAAAGAAATAAAGCACTGAACCCAGTGAGTTAAAGCACACAGGTGCTTGTACGCTAGAAAATAAGTATATTGCAGTCTTATTATTTACCTTGTTAACCATATAGAATTACGCAACAACTCTGCACTATGAAATTTCCACATTTGATATACATGAATTGACAACCAATTTAACAAACAGGTGAAAAAGGTATGAAAATTCTAGTGAAATAAGTTAAGTACATTTTTGTGATTAAATTCAGTTTCAAAGCCTTGAGTAGAATCCCAGGAACTCATGAGTGCTTTATTCTTGAAGCAGCATACCTACTTGTAACAAATAATGCAACAAAAAAGGTCAACTGCATAAGAAAAAGCACATTTTTTTATATTATCAAGTTTATAATTCTAAAACCTTAAAGACTTATATTCCTTTGTGTTCATTCACAACTTCCCTTTACAAATCTGTGTGACACTCCTCCCCATTAACTACATTCTTCAAAAGGATCTACTGTTAATGATTCAGTATAAAAGTCTGAATTACAGAACAATTTTAAAAAGAAACTAGTATAGTAAGCAAAACACAGCATAGGTCAATGTTTTCAAAACAACCAATAAGCTTCTATTTCAAACCACGCTTCCATTCCCTCCCTTTCCTGCCCAACCTCAGCAACACTCCTTAGTGTAGGAATTGCAGGCTTGTCATACATGACATCATCTTCAATAGTTGTCTTCAAAAAAAAAAAAAAAATGCTTGCCAGCAAGCCTGAGATGTGCTTTGTAAGAATTACTTCTGGAAGCTTCTAAGTCTTTTCCAACCAAAGACATTAAAGCCAGATTAGATAATTATTGGTGTGTGTCTAAAAAAATTCAAGACAGTTTTTTCTCTCTAAAATTGCAGTATTTGGGGTGAGGGTGGGTGGGTTTTGTTTTGTGGTTTGGGGGCTTTTTTTTTTTTTTTTTTTAAATCATGCAATTGAAGGTCCTCATCTCCATTGTTTCACCACAATAGAACAAATGTGGTATTTCGTTTCTGGTAAGCCATGTTAGGACATACGGTTGTCTGAGATGACCTCATTTGTTTTGCTAGACAAAATCTTAACATCGTTTTCCAGGCCAAATTTTAAGCCTCAGTAATCATACCTCTCTAATAACTGATGTATGACTAAAGCCCCACCCTTCTAGCTGTATTCTGGACCAAGTTATTTTTTAGAAAAAGCTGATGCTGTGCAACTTTTCTGCGTGAGATACCAAGAAACAAAAAAGCAAGTGAAAAGTATCTACACCATACCTTTAAAGTTTCCATCCAACGCGGCTGTTTGACTTGATAGTAAAGAACTGATCTGTATTCACTCACGGGTTTGTCCCCCGCTCCCAAGCAAACGGCGTTCTTCAGAAAGAAGGAAGAAGCAGTGCTTAGCGGCTCATTAGTTTCTGTAAATTTTTTATGACTTGAACAAAACCAAACCAAGAAGCAAGGCACCGAAGGGGGGCCCCCCCCGCCGCGGGCAGCAGCTTTACCTCA
>NW_010973092.1:17737137-17763988 GCF_000737465.1 Haliaeetus leucocephalus | reverse complement strand
GCCGCAGCGCCCTCGGCCAGGCCAGCCCCCGGCTCCCCCGGGCTTCGCTTCCCGCCCTCAGCCGCCCAGCCACGGCCGCCCCGGGCGCCGCAGCGCCTTCGCAGCGCTGGTCCGCGCCTCTGCGTCCTCGTAAAACCGCCATGGCGGGTGGGAGCCCTGCGGAGGGCACAGGTGCTGCCTGTACGGCACCGGGGCCCTGGCTCAGGCCCGGGAGCTGAGGCAAACGGGTCGCCGGTTAACAGGCCCCACCGCTCGGGCCAGGCTGCCCCCAAGGCTCAGCGCAGCTCCAGCTCGGAGCCTTTGGAGACTGGAGACGCTCCGTGAAAGCTGCAGGTTCAGGACCAACATACGTCCTGCAGCATGAAGACCTGTCTTTAACAAGCAGTTTTGAATTTGGATAGGGTGGCATTCAAAATTAAAACAATGAAAGCACCAAGAAGAGAGGAAGCATTAATACAAAGATACTGTGTTTTCCAGGCCTCTGAACGTAATGAAAATAGACATTTTCCATAATTAGACTGGACCTACCCACAGATTGCATTTTACAGACGTTACACAGTAAAGAAGAGTGGCTGGGTGATGAACATATAATAGACTTTGTTTCTTTCCGCAAACTGATGAACTTAGGTAACCAAGGCATCATTCTCAATCAGTAGAAGAAACACGCAAAGTAAAAATAATCTAGCTTCATTATTCCGTTTATTTCTCCGTTTACTTTCAAATACTCTTATTCCAGCAGAATCTCAGAAGTGTTTGGCTGCATACCAGAGGTGACTTCCAAACTAAGCATTGCAGGCGCACTGACAGTATGCCCTCCTGCATTTTTTCAACATTGAGAATTTCCCGTTCTTTAATGACTATCAGAACTAGTACAGATCCAGCTTAAAGTTTTGATCAAGTTCAAAATTCGTTGTAACCTAGGAATTCAGTTTGTTTAGTGAATCTGTGAAGAGTCTTGGCCTACATCCATCTTTCCTAGCTGATTGCGGTTTAGGATTGTACATGCAGAGTAACTGCTAATGCTGGTAACAGAAGAAGCAGGATCACTGACACTAGGCATCAGACATGAAACTGAAGTGCAGGAAAGAAGCAAACATAATAAATTCTCTACTGAAGGCACAGATGAAACTAACACTATATAGGCTACGATAACTACTGCAAAGGCGCAATTTTCCTGCTGAAAATCCAGTGAATCTTAGAAGTCTGCTTCAAACACCAGATGCCTTGTGACAAGAAGGGTGTGATGCTGATACCTGAAGATGCTTTGTAAGGTCTGGTCAGAGTGATTTAACTGCGGGAAGGTATGTCTCATCTGCTCGAATGGATATTTTTCAAAGTTTATGCACAAACTTGTTTGAATGTATTCTGTGACAATCACTTGGAATAAAAGCCCTTTTAATTGAAACAGTAAATCTAGTGTTAGCTCTTCAACCGAAACTAGTTTGATACCTAAACAGAGCCAACCAGTCTTGTGTTTAGTGAACATATACCTATTTTTATTCATGTATAATTAGAAACAGTGAAATTAATATAAATTCATGGATTTGAAAGTTTATTGGTATTTATTTGTTTTTTGGAGCCTAAAAGGGAAAACCAGTTACTTTTGTTAATACTTGCATTCAACAGTATTTCAATTAACTCCTCAAAATTGTTGCTTAAACATGTCTAAGGCATATTACCCACAGAAAGCAGGCATGATTTGGACACGTTTCAGATCATAGACAAAGTGACAAATCCACTTTCTCCTACTAGTTGGAGAAAGGATGCATCTGCAGAACTGAACATACATAACATTGGAATGCAAGGTTTAATGCATTACAAAAGGTTAATTTCATTAAGGAATACTTTGGTATCTGTATTTTAAGCACATTATTTGTGAATAGACAGACTAGAGGTTGCTGAGGTTGATTTCACAACAGAGTTAACTTCTGAACATGCAAGTCATGATTAGGTGTTTTCACATGTATAGGTAGTGTTTTGTAATCAAGGTTAGTGTTTGTTGTATGGATCGTAAGCATTATATAGGTTTAAGATCTTCTTCATTCAAGCTGTAAAGTTAAATTTTAGGTCAAGCATTTAATTGTAGTTCATAAACATACTTCAGCAAGTCATGAACCACAATGAGTTACTCCATCTTTGTTTTATCTCAAAAAGCATCATTATAATTTCACCCTCATGATCACAGTACTGATTTAGTGAACAGTACAAAGCTCAGAAAAGAAAAGGCTAAAAATCCCCCTGAATACTGAACTGGTGTTAAAAAGCCCTAAGGAAGAGACAAAAATTTCTCCAAATGGAAATAGACAAGCAAAAAGGCACTGTAAATATTTATTTTGCATATGTACAGTGTCCACACTCCTCTGTTGTCACTAATTTAATTATTTGACATGTGCTTCATTCAAGGGACAATGACACAGTCCTGGCACAAATCAAGTGTTTGTTATGTAGCAGAAATGGTACTTCTGATATTTTAATGTACAAATTGCATTCCTCTGGGAATTTCCACAAGAAAAACCCTAGAGTAAGAACACAGTAATTGTTAGAAACAGCATTTGTTCCTTGGCACAGCTAAAATAGGTCATTCAGTGTTACTTCTCGTTACAGTTTTATGCAAGACATTTATAGGACTTGAACAGATACGTCACTTTAAACATCATAAAACTTATCAGTCACAAGTTGTCACAAGATGACAAGTGAGGGAACTGCAAGTTTTTGCACAATGGTATTTTATAAAAATTTATAAGAAGTTTAAGGCTTACTTCTATGATGTAACTCATGTTTCTACATCCATTATACAGGAAAAAGAAGACTTACTGGCATCACTTTTCCTTCTTCATCACAGACACACATTATCACTTCTACATTTCTCTGAGTTGTTTTATTGTATTTATCAAAATCTCCATACAGCAATGTAATATAAATGTCATTTCTTATGTCTCCTAAAAAAGAAATGGAAAGGTTAAAAAAATGCTGTGAAAACATAGAGTCAACTGAACTTCACAAGAGTACCTCTTTTTCTGCAGTGAAAGGGATAAAAATGTCTTGTTTTCCATCTGAATTTAAGTTTTCATCTGTTATTCTTAGCTAAGAAAACACTACTGTGTGATGTGAAACGAACCAAATGGGAGTCCTCAAAGTCACTTGAAGCAATTCTCGTCCTGCACTGACACCTGCTGGTGAGGTGACGGATGAGGCCATTACTGAGTTTTCCCCAAATAGACAGCTCTCTTTCTAGAGGGAGCTTTATATTTTAATTTTCTCATGTGAACAAATTAATGACTTCTTTTAAAAGAAGTATCGCGATTTGATTGAAGGGTTTGGGGGGGTGTGGCATTTGTTTTTAAAAAAGGAACACTGCAGACAGTGAATTACTTTAATTAGAAAATATCTTACTGTAAATCCCACCCCCCAAAATCAAGATATTGTAAACTCATACATTTATTAAAGAACAGTGATAAGTTACAGTAAAAATAAGGTTAATTTAAAATTCAAGTAAGCATACACCATAATCTACTTAGAAGACAAGAAAGCTATGTACAAGGAGCTTGGATTCTCCCTCAATTGTCTTCATTTTATTGTTTCTGTTTAAGTACTAGAAAATACTTTCCAAGGGTTTCACTATTTTATATAAGCTTCTAATATTGGAACATAACTTATTATGAAGAGTGAATTCTAAAGAGCCTCTGAGTTACTCATTACAGAAGTAAGTAAATAACGCTGCAGTTGATGCTCATTAACCTAGGAATGGATTTTTTTTTTTCATTCCCTATTACAGAACAAAGCACCTCCCACCTGGCATGATTATTTCAGGAAATCCTAGCTTTCTAGCAACAACCGTGGTTCTGTCTACAAGATGTGGATAGTCCTTCCTAGTTTGAATCACATCTCCAACAAGCATTTTCACAGTTACCCAAAGACCTATTAAGAGGGGAAAAAAAAAAATATTACATTTATTGTAAGGAAAAAAAAAAAAATCTCTCTTCAGATGATTGGCCCTTCTACCCACCAAACAGTGATACAAATTTACTTCCCCCACTTCCTTTAGCCAAAAGTAAAAGCTCTATAATCCAAAACTCTAGCTACTAATTTAAATAGCCTCCAAGATTCTGCAACAAACTCATGATTCTTCACTTCCAGCTTCAATGTTGACCCACCACCATGGTGGTGTTACAGCCTTAACATAAAAGCCTTTCTCTAAAATGTAAACAATATAAAATGAAGTTCCACAAAAAGACCTTGTTACTTTACTTAAAAATAAAAAAATAAATAAAATCTACTTTACCTTGTCCACCACTGTCTCCTTTAGATGCAGTGACTTTGCTTAGGAGACTGTGTAAGAAGTCATTCTCTGCCACTACCCTGCAGGGGAAAAAAAACAATGCCTACTAGCAATTAAGTGCTAGATATATCAAACACCATTCAGAACATAGATGACAAACAGCCTCAGTCCTCTTTGCTGTACTTGACCTTATTGTGATATGTTCTTAAATTTCATTATCTCTCACTTCAAGTTGCAGACCACTCACATTAAGCTTATTTGTACACTGCAGTGAAAAAGATTAAATCAACAACTTTAGGAATGGCATTTTGTGACAGACTGACAATATGGAAGCTTATCATTTTGTAGGAACACACAATGTGAATGCATTCACCAACATGCCAGTCCAATTCACTTTCCCTGATAAACAGCCTGGCAAATGAATGAACTTTGATTTTTTTTTCAGCTGCTTTTGAAATTAGAAACAAATTCTCACATAACAAACATGTTGGATCAAATTGTAAACAAGTGAAATAATAAACCAGTGTGTCATATTTGGGTCTTTCAGAATTAAATTTATTCTCCATAGTACATAGCAGCAGTGCTACGTAGAATGCCCAAGCATGTTTCCAGTGAATACTGGCATCTATGCATTTAATCTGCGAGTATCATGTTTTTAGGCAGCTGATCTGGCATTTTTTTTTGAAGATAGTTAACGTATGACAATTCAACTACTTTTTAACTGAAACCCAGTTTTTACTCAGATTTTTCTCAAATTCAAACCAGAATCAAGCACATAAATTACTAGTTATCCATACTTGCAAAGCTTGCTGTTCAGTATGTATAACTATTTAACTTGGGTTTTGTTAAATAGGACACAGTACCAGCTGTCTGAAGGAGCACATTCATAGAAATACACATTCATTTAACGTGCTATGTAACCCCTGTCAAGTCTTAAATGCCTTCTAAAGTGATGCTTAAATAATTAGCACTATTGCAACATAAAATTATTACAAGGAAAAATTATTTTTTCTTGAAAGGTTTCACAGATTGTTACAGCCAAAGAGATATAGAAATATTTTTGTGCGTATTAAAAAAAAAAAAGATATCTATGACTATCTTACGGGTGAAAGGGAATGAAATGCTGCTTTTCTTCATCACTTTCAGCTTTTCCTTTTATGATATCTGTAATATCCATAACTAGAAGAATAAAAGAAAAATAATCAAAACATAATAGCTTTGCAAATACTTCCTCTTATCTATGAATAATGTGCATTAATGTTCTTGTGCCTCAAGGTAAATACAGCTTTTTCACTAGCAAGAAGCGTAGCCCAATAAGGGTAGGTATGTGGGGCAGAACATTTAGTGCAAAGTCCATGCTACAAACATGATGCTGTATAAAGGGAGAATTACTTCAGACTAGTTTTGGTCTAATCCTGTAAATACAGGTATGAGTGCATTGGTGGTGCTCTGGGCAAAAAATCATTAGTTTTTCTTTTATCTGCAAGGAATTTTATTATTATACCTGGTACTATGCTTGGGTTTTCACTGCATAGCACTAAGTATGAATTATTAGGAAATTAAATTCAAAAGCACATTTCTGACCTGAACTAAAACGCTATGTAGGCGCAGTCTTTATGGACTTAAAAGATTAAATATGGAAGATAGTCGATATAGCTATTGCGCATTCTGACATGTCTTGGTAGAGATTCTATGGTCCAGGGTTGGCAAGTATCACTGGGGTCCTGCTTCAGATGTAACATAGGAGACACCAGTTACCTGCCACTCCAAAAGGCCGCCTTAGTCCTTGTGTGTATTTCTTTGAGTTACTGTCTTTGAGATCCATCCTTCCAACTCGGACTATTTGACAAACTAAATAAATTTTGTCTCTGCTAAGGTCTTTATTTCCAAGATCCTAAGATACAAACAAAAAAAAAAAGAATTGAAATATTGCTTGGGGAAGAACCAAGTTGTGAAATTAAAGAGGTACTCCAGTAATAAATTGAGCCTCAGTAATGCATGGAAAAAAAAAAAACAACCAAACCCAATAACCAAACTGAGCCCACAGAAAGGATTAAAAACCTGACAGCTTAAAGTTTGAAGAAAATACAAGGTAAGATAAATAGAGGAAATAGTAGCAATCAAGAGGTACAGCAAACAAAAAAAAAAGTCATCAGTAAATTTATGAGGCAGCAAATTGATTTGAAGAAGGGACATGAAGCATTGTCACTGCCTTAAAGCACTCAATGACTGGTCATCTTGCTCTGTTTCTAAGATTACTTCTGCTTCCTTTATCTTGCTCAATCTTCAGGACTTCTGATAGTGATCACACAGAAAAGAATTCGATGTGCAAATACATAGTAAGGTAAACTGGAAAAGACTTACTGTGAACACTACTTTAAGATTGTTGAGCATATCAATTTCCTTTGGAAAGCCTCTACTCCCCCATCTCACCAAGTAGTTCTCACTGTTTTGAAGATAAATATCTTATTGTCATGTGATTTAAAACTTCTTCCCTTTCACAGTACATTAAAAAACCACGGTACATAACAAAGGTTGCATAACAGGCAATAGTCTGTGGTGATTGTTTAAACCTAATACCAGACTAAAAAGTCAAGAAGAATGCTATACAAAATACCATCAGTACGTTTTGAAAAATAACTTGAACATAAACCAGAATGGCACCTTTTTTGTAGGAAACATTACCATCGTCAGTCTGATGGGAATACTCAAAAGAATCCTAATCTATCTTTGAATTTCTAAATTACTCCCATTTTGTCCTCTTGCCCCTGTTTCCGCACTTTACTCCAGACACCACAACATTCACCATCAAGAATAATCACTTAACTTTGAAGTGGTCTCAGGCGTCTCCAAAATTCTGAAATGTTCAATCCAGGAATTACCTATCAAAATATTTGGCATCCCTTACCCTAGAATTCTTTAGTAGTTGCCAATGACTAGATCTGTCCACACTTGCCTTTGCTTTTTGTTTTCTTCCTTTTATTTATGTATTCCCTGCATTACTAGCATCTTGGCAACTATTTTACTTCATTTTGGCTAGCTCCTTTTGCTACTTTTTGGCAATAAAAAAAGAAAGCTTACCTTATAATTGTTAATTTCTGTGGATCATATAGTGACATAAAGAGTTCTGCATCTTCTCCAATTCGGCAAACAAAATTGCGCACAAAGACATATAGGCTGTGGGTGGGGGATGAAGACATTCGGGAATACGATGCATAATCTGGTTGATCCTTTGACTACTCAGGAGGAAGAAAATCATTCGCTAGATCCATGAATTAAAATGGTGGGATACTACAAGCAATTTCAATTTTTATCATATGTAACAGTTAATCTTGAAAAATCATAGAAAATTTGGATAAAAATACTTGTTTCCAGCAAATAAGCATTGCCCTGTATATTCCTCTGAAAGACATTGCTTACTAATGCAGACATGACTACAAATAAGTTTCTGACCCTCCGCAACACTTTACCAGTATATCAGCATCCTTTTCTACTATTAAGCTAGCAAGTTAGCACCTTAGAAGGTGCAGAAGTGACATAGGTACGGAAGATCTCACCTTCCTCTCCAGAGCCTTCAGTGTAGGCAAGGAGATAAAAAGCTCAGACTGGGTTCTTCAAAACACTGTACCCAGACTAGGGAGCTAGCTCTGTGTGCAAATAATGAAAAAGCTGATGACTGAGATGCCTTAAATCCATCTTTTGCAGTACTTAGGGGACTTAGTAAGAGCTTCCTTTTTATGGGATTCTAAGCATATTATGCTTTCCAGGTAGGCATCACCTTTTAGAAATGGAACAGGGATTACTTTTATAAATATTTCCAAGGAACACAATAGTTCAGCTGTTTCTCTTCACTTCCCTTCACCTCCAGAAACCTTACTTTCTTGAAAATCTTACATTTACTTTCATTCAGGAGAAAAGAGCCAGCTTAACTTTCCCTCCTGTATATGAATGTATTCAAAAACTTACCTCCCAAGAAAATCAGGCTGCTTTCAGTGGAACTATTCTGAAGTCTTTTACTAAAATTTTGGTAAAAGACTGCACCTATAAGATTTGACAATGTTTGCTATGCTGTAAGAACTTAAACCCATTTAGGGGAAGGGAGCAGGGAGTTGGACTTGATGATCCTTATGGGTCCCTTCCAACTTGAGATATTCTATGATTCTATGACTTCCATATCTTAGGCCAGTTCTTCATCCACTGGGCAATTATGTAAAGGCTGAAACATTATCACCACTTTTAAAGAGAAGAGAAAGTATCAAGCTGTCACTCCAGAGGTAAGTCTACAAGTCTGAAAGCTAGGAACACTAGCAAAACAAAATACACCTCTTTGAAAAGGAGACAAATAATACATGCTGAGATCAGGACACAGCTGAGCAGGTTCACCGACTCAAAAATAGGCTCCTAATTTCTACCTACCTCTCGTTTTAACCACCTAGAAACAGCTACTTACCATTTGATGGCCTAAAGCTCTTTTTATCCATTGGTTGGCTCTATTTTTAAAACAAGTCAACAAAGTCTATTGCAGACTACGAAGTTTTATTTCCCTTATATTGTCAGTTAATTACATTTTGATGTCTGGGAAGCAAGATTTATTTAGTGACACTTATGAGAACAACTCTTAAGGTGTTTTCCATTGATTTGTCATGGGCATTATTGAAGTGTCTTAACAGCCCAACCTTTTTTTGTCAAGTGTTTTACTTGCTTTATTACTGTTTATTTTCCCATGAATGAGGAAAAGAACCCAAGTACCTTACAACTCCCTGAACAGATTTAATATAGAAAAAGGTCAAGGAAGTATAGTCACCTGCTTTGCGTTTTAAAAGATGAAATTTATGCATTCATCAGCTTTGCTTAGGCCTGCTAACTTCTGGTGTCCACAAGATTATGCTGAGTTCACCTGAGTTCCTCTTTAGTGAGCTTAAATTCTTCACCTCCATCAGACTGACTAATAAGCAGCAACACATAGCAAACAACTAGTGTTGTAACAAGACCTTCTAAAAAAGAGCTTTGGTTAGTCGTAGCTTGCAGTCTGAACTCCAAGTATGCAACTATTAACTATGTGAATGACCCTACTGAGTAGCCCACAGATGGAATGAGGAGACATATTTCTATTTAGGAATCCAAGAACAGGTTTAGAACCAGCTTTAGACACAGGCTTTCAGCCTAGCCCACAGTCTGAATCCAGGGCACAAATGCAACTAACTCAATTTGAGGCTTAACCACATTTATAACACAGGAATATGAATCTCCACTTAGTTCAGTCAGAGACAAAAGCTTCCACCAACTTTTGTGGTAGAAGGTTACATCCTTCAACTCTTATACTGGTTTTTCATTTTGATTTTAACAAAGGAAGCATTAAGGTTGGCCAGTCATTCCTACCATTTCCTCCTTAATTCGCTCGGTGATTTTATTAGTCGCTTCTTCATGTGCATGAAATAGGCTGATGACACTGGTTTTATCTGGATCCAAGATATTTCCATCTTCATCTCTAACTATCAGATCTAGTTCAAGTATCCTGTGAAAATACAAAGAGCATAATGGCAGGGTTATTTCCTTGTATAAAAATAAAGCTTAGAAATGTAACACACAAGTTGCTGCTTCAAGTTTTAAAGGAATAAAGTAAGTTTTAATATACGCAACAGTATTTGATTGAAGAAAAATTTAACTAAACCCCATGATTTTCTTTTCAAGCTGCTGAACAGTATTTATCAGTTTTCAGAATTTATAGTAATGTCACCAAAGCATTTAAATGCCTGTCACATAAAATAGATTCACCATGTTCAGTGACTTCAAGCGGTCTTCATCCGTTTTGCTTTTTAACATATAACCTTTGTAATCAAGATGCATAGGTTTTTCCTGTTACCTTCTGCTTTTACATTGCTCTCTTACTCTCCCAGTCCTGTTAACTAACTACTATGCTCTATTCTCCTTTGCTCTCATACAAATAGTGCCTTTTTTCCTTCCACACTTCTTTTTTTTTTTCCTCAAAACTCAAACTTTAAGTCTTACCTCCATACATCCTACATATTCTTGCCCACAGTGTCATGGTGTCATCTCAGCCAAGAAGTACCCTTTCTTGCCTATCTAGGATCTCACTCCTCCTATCCCCCTCTAAAATTGGTCTACTTCACACTGGACTATACCTTTCACAGTTTCTAAAATGTACTGGCTGCCCTTATGTCACTGTTAATGTTGTTTGAAGCAGTTTGTATCAGACTGCAAGGTGTCTTCATCACCTGACATGATTATCCACAACCTCTCCTGATTTGTTGTTCAATCTCCTCTCCCACAATGATCCACTCAGCCTCCATTGTCATTCCCCTTTATTACTTCTCCACAGTTCGGCAAGTTTCCTTCACGCGTCACAACTCAATCCCACACTTAAAGGCACTACCCAACTTGCACTTTTCCTCTATACAATCCCAAAACATTTTAAAAATCCCCTCCCCCCTGCTTCTCTAAAGGAAAAAGCTTACTATCTCATCATTTTGAAAGAAGAGAAGAGTGTGAAAACAAAAGTCTGAAAGCAAAGAAATGTTAGTGTTGACTTAATCAGAGCTAGGCTTCTTTGATTGGAGCATTTCCAAGTAAGATCTGTCTTGGAGTGACCATTCAGCTCCACATCGTGTAGCAGGACACATGTATTCCCATAACGTGTTGTGTAAGAATACAGTTTATCAGAAATCTCTGCATCCAAGTCACAGTGAACGAGTTAAGAGTTTCATAACGCATCGTGGTCATTGTTTATGCCTAGCCACAGCTAATTGAATACTTTCAGCTGCATGTAGGCCTTTAGGCCACAATAACCACAGTCACTTGTAATAGCTAAATACAGTTTATAAGCAGATTCCAGTGCCTATAAAACCAATACCATGAAGATTTGTTTACCAAGCTCTCTCTTCCCCTTTATCAGATGGTGGAACACCACTCAACCCCACAAACCCACATTTTTGCCAAAAATGAGTTGTGTTGCAGTGACTTTTCATTAGCACAAAGCAGACAATGCATTTTGTTAAATAACTATTCTATTGCTGGTTGTTTCAATTCTATTGCCAGAACCAGAGTTCTGCCTAGAAATTCCCTGGTAAATTGGGGGATGGAAGGGAGGGGGAGGGTAGCAATGTGGTGCCTTTAGCAAAGGCTGTATACACTTGTATTGGTTTTGTGTGGCAAGGTTTTGGTAGTGGGGGGGGGGTTACAGGGATGGCTTCTGTAAGAAGCTGCTGGAAGCTTCCCCTGTGTTCGAGAGAGCCCATACCAGCCGGCTCTAAGATGGACCCGCCACCGGCCAAGGCCAACCAATCAGCGATAGCGGTAATGCCTCTGTGATAACATTTTTAAGAAGGAAAAAAGTTGGGATGGGGAGAAACAGCCACTGGAGAGAGGAGTGAGAACATGTAAGAGAAACAACCCTGCGGACACCAAGGTCAGTGAAGAAGGAGGGGGAGGAGATGCTCCAGGCGCTGGAGCAGAGATTCCCATGCAGCCCATGGGGAAGACCATGGTGAGGCAGGCTGTCCCCCTGCAGTCCATGGAGGTCCACGGTGGAGCAGATCTCCATCTGCAGCCCGGGGAGGACCCCACGCCGGAGCAGGTGGGTTCCTGAAGGAGGCTGTGACCCTGTGGGGAGCCCACGCTGGAGCAGGCTCCTGGCAGGACCTGTGGATCTGTGGAGAGAGGAGCCCACGCTAGAGCAGGTTTTCTGGCAGGACTTGTGACCCCGTGGGGGACCCACGCTGGAGCAGTGTGCTCCTGAAGGACTGCACACCGTGGAAAGGACCCATGCTGGAGCAATTCGTGAAGAACTGCAGCCCGTGGGAAGGACCCACGTTGGAGAAGTTCATGGAGGACTGTCTCCCATGGGTGGGACCCCACACTGGAGCAGGGGAAGAGTGTGATGAGCCCTCCCCCTGAGGAGGATTAAGCGGCAGAAAATAAGGTGTGATAACCATAAACCCCATCCCCGTCCCCCTGTGCCACTGGGGGGGTTAGGTAGAGAAATCCGGGAGTGAAGTTGTGCCTGGGAAGAAGGGAGGGGTGGAGGGAAGGTGTTCTGAGATTTGGTTTTATTTCTCATTACCTTACTCTGGTTGATTTGTAATAAATTGAGTTAATTTTCCCCAAGGTGAGTCTGTTTTGCCTGTGACGGTAATTGGTGAATGATCTCATATATCTATAATTAACAAATTAATATTTTGAAAAAGTCATTTGCTATGAGAAGCCTCAACATGCTATCTATTATTATCATCACAGGAATAACAGGGAGAAGCTTGAAAAGGCAGATTCAGTGTGTCTACATCTCACATTAATGAGTTACAAAACTGCAAACAAGAAAACTTTATCGACATCTCTGTTCTAGATGGGTGCTTTAAAATCAGTCATGTTTTCCAGAAGCAACGTAGGCCACTTACTTGTTACCATAGTCAATTTTGGAAGTGACTTTCTGTTTGAGTTCTTTGAGCTCATCTTTTGGCAAAGTCCCGGACAGAAGCTGTGACCGCCACTCCATTAAGTCATACATCATAGACTGCACCTGCTGGAACCGCTCTTTCTTATTTGTCTAAGATATAGAAGAAAACAATAGGTTTCAAGCTTCAAGTTGAAGTGAAACATTGGTCTTGACAATTAAAGGATGTGTCATATTTAATGCTAAATTACTGCAGGAGCAAGAATTAGGCAAAGTACTGAGCCTGGCTTTCTTCCTCCTCTCATCCTAGAAATTGTTAAAGACAGAATCTCCCATGTGACCGTAAAGAAATGACATGAAATTTAAGCAGTTTGTATGGGGATAGGGAATAACGTTATTTTGGTTTTTGGTTTTCTTTAATTGTGCTGTTTTAAAGTTTCTTAACTAAGTCTCATCAAGAGAAAGCACTGTAGAAGCAATTTACTTCTGTATGAGAAACTGATAAGAGCATGCTGGGAACAACAACATTTGATTGTATTATTAATACATTTAAGAAAAAAGTGAAAGAATGCATAGAAGTCACTAAAGCAGTTTCAGCGTCATTTACTGAAACAAGAAAAGTTTCAATTGTTGACTTTAACAGGAGGAAGACTAAGAAGTGACATGTTTCAGAAAACAGAAAAAAAAAGCAAAATCCAATGGCTGGGATCCTGGAGCAGTCAATGCAAGTTGTTGAAACAGGTTATCCATTAGAAGAGACTACTCGGGTACTAGAGGATTCACCATCTTGTGATGTTTTTCCAGTCAACACTTTAACTGAAGTCTGATGGCTAAAAATTCAACAATAAGTCACTAGAATCAGTAGGGATTAATGTAGGGTTATAGCATGCAAAATATCTGATTATTCTAATGTAAAAATTAGCCTTCTGTCCTTCAAATTCAAATTTTATCTCTCAAGAATCTTGTAGTCCAAGGACAGGTACAATATCATAAGAAAGGTTTGGTCTCTGTATGAAGGGTAGCTGAGGCCTGCAAAAACATTTCAGGTCCAATTAAAATAAAAAGATAATTTAAAAGAAATCATAAATCACTTCTACAGTTCTATACTACACTCTGGGCATTACAAGCATATGCAAAAGACCACCATGACTACTGGTTGCGAACTTAAAAGGAACACAGATGCTGATGCAGTGGCCATTTTGACTAATACCTCCGAATTCTTTACACTTTTATGTATTGGTAAAAGTGCTCACAGGAAAAAACCGCTTTCTCCAAAATGGAGGAAAACATGTTTTCCTTTAAGAAACGTAATATTAAGATGTTGAAACTAAAAAGACTGACTTCTTGAAATTGCCAATTGTTAATAGCTACAGGTTCCCAGTAACCCTTGAACAACTTTTGTTCTATCATCCAAAGAACACGGTTAATCTTTTTCAAATGCATCTTAGTTATGTTTGATACTCCTATCTTGAAACTTGTCAACTCTACAAAGAACAATTATGAAAAATTTATCGTGTACAGGATACTCAAGTTTGAAACTAAAGGCATGAAGTTACACCACTCCTCAGCAGTAAGTCAGCCTTTTATTTTAAAGCCATTGAAGAAAATGGTAATCCTTTAAGCAGTGATGAAGAAGTAATTTCTTAAATCCTCCCAGATCCTGCCCTGCATCTAAGACACAACACTAATTTGAACAAGGCCTCAATATGCATAAATAGGACTAATTAACAGGCCACACATGGCATGCAAAAATGTCATACCACATAGAGCTGTTTCCAGAGGCTTCCCCATTCCCAGAGAGTAGTGGTAACTTCTTGAACTAAAGGAATTTCAGCGGGTATTATATTTTCTGTATGTCTAGGAAAGAGAAGAATATTTAACACAATGAAAGTGAAAAAGAGTATCTGAGTTTCATGGGTTTATATTATAGTTACTATGTTTAAGGCATATAAAGGCCTTAAAACTCATTCTTTAGCAGACAAGATCCTTAATGTAATAAAACAGTTAAATTCAATACCTTTTCTTTTCAAGAGTAACTTCCTTAATGTGGATGAAAGACTTAGGAAATATTCCCTGTTGAAAAAGGAAAAAAAAAAAAAAAAAAAAAAGTGAAAAAATACAATGTACTCTTACTCTCCAAGAACATGTAAGTAACAAAAGAGAGCTTTTCAAAACCCACTTCTAAATTTTCTTCATAAAACTATGACTATGCACATAAACTAATCTCCAAATTAACTGCTGCCTATCTAGTTTTCTGTCCAGCTAGATGCATGTGTTTGACACACAAATAATAGAAGTTTTGTCATATCCTTTTCTGCAAACATGGAATGCATAGAATTACATTTCTTCATAAGAAACACCATCTTCCACCCCCATCTGCCCATCTACTCCACCAGAAAACTGTACATACAGTGTAAATACAGTAAAGAAACATTTGTTCTGGGCATCAGCACATATATTTCTTGTTCTAGGAAAAAAACGCAGTCTAATTTAGAGATCAGCTTGATTACCAAACCAAAGGAGAGACAGTGATATAGGATCATTGCATCTAGTGAAAGAAATATTGATAGACAAAGGAAGTCACTAGGGATGAACAGCAAAATGGCCACTGACATGAAGGACACTAAACTCAAAGTTTACTTTGAAGCATAAGAGCCAGGAACACTGTGCCTAAGACAAATTGCTTTAAGGAAAAAGAACAACCTTTCATTTGCAATGCATAATGAAGGCAGACACTTAGTAAAGCCATAAACTCTCAGCCCTCCTAGGTATTTGTGGCACCACTGCAACTGAGATTATAGTCTAATTTTGTACTACCTAGGACCATGCAGTAAGATGCCCCAGCACAAAGGAGGCACCAGCTTTCATTACATTCTCCACATTTATTTTTAATTGACTTGCATAGAAAAAAAAAATGGTCACCAGACAAAATGTTCTAATGTGATGTGTCCTTGCTCTACAACAGCTGAAATGTTTTAAGTCATCCTAAACAAATGTTTGTCTATCAATCTATCTGTGACAGTCCTCACATTAACTAGCAAATCTAGTCTTGGTAATTAATCTAGGTTCTTCTTGGATTCTTCTCTGTTCAATAACTGACATCCATATGTGGTACTTAACAAAGTCTTTCTCTCAATTAGATTTCAGCTTTTACAGCCATTTTCTTTTAGCACTGGATCTTAATCAAAACACAATCATGTCTTATCACTTCCACAGTTTTTCATTAAGATTTATGTTCAAAAGAATCCACGAAAAAGCAAAGTAAAAAAGAAGGTCCCATTAACAGTAAATTTAGTAAAGTCTTAGTATATGAAATTAATAATACTTCTTAAAACATGTTATGCATGTTGCCCTTGATGAAACCCTTTAGCAATATTAAGAATTAGTTAAAAGGATGGGGTTAGTTCTGGTAAATATTTTCCTTTTTTTAGTTTTAGAGTAAATTTTAATAAATTAAAATAAAAACTTAATTAGAACAAACAGCAATAGCATTTTGAGCCAAAAGAAACATCAAAGGAGTATTTAAAACACAATAATAGTGTTGGTCAGGATGGAAGGATGGTTAGCCATTCTCTCATATCCATCCTCAATTATTGCAGATCAACCAGCCTATAGTAACTATTGTTGGTGGCTTCCACTGAAACACTATGCTGTATCAAGAGCTTGTGAACTACCTTATCACTAGCCTGGCTTCCACCTCATCTGTGACGAGCTAGAAATGGAAGCAATCAAATGAGGTGTACTATGCAGAGCTCATAGAACATAAGAAACAACAGGTAGAATTCTGGATAAAATGATTATGCATAATTATCACAAATAATTATTAATTTCTCTATCTTTTAGGATGTTCAGTCATTAAGCAATAAAGTGAAATAGTAAATCAAGCATCTAATACTTCCAAAAGAAAGCTATAACATTCTACTGTCATGTACAGTTTGAATACAGACAGCAATTAGTTGCTCTAAGTTAATGCAAATTCTTGCTAATACCTATGAGCCATTGAATACAAAATAACAAAAAGTAGAAATAGACAACTTAAGATTGGTCTTATTTTTTTCTGGTGGCATATTCGCTGCCCACAACTGTCCTTCTGCTCCCCAGATTCCCTTTTTTAAGTGGCTGTGAAGGTTTTATACATCCTTTTTCCAGGCTACAGGGAAGCAACTTCCACCAAACATTTTTATTGTAATATAGGCATGAGTGTTTAACTTCAAATGCCTTTGCATTGCTGCTCCCTAAAAAAATCCGATACCAAGAGCAAGTTTCAGAAAAACACTTTTCTTCTAGAAAAGTGCATTTGAAACTAAAAAGTAATTTTCTTGCTACCTAACTCAGGAATCATCATACCCAGGGTAAAACATATTCATTTGTGGGTTTCCATCTTTAGGTCTAAGAATACTGAGGTGTTTTTTATTAATATGATTTTTGTACATTAGAGATATATTTAAGAATTTAAGCCTAATGGGAGTTGTTTAGATTGAATGTAGCCTAAAGAATCCATAGAAAAAAGTGCAGAAACAGACACATTAGCAGTCAATTTTCTCAAATATTTATTTCAAATGATGTCTTCATCAGTCTGTTAACCTGAAGGCACCGTAATTTTTTCTTCATTGATCTGTTTCTCCCAGTCTTCACTTCTAATATTTACCAACATTGTCCAGGACAAATGCTGATCATTTTGTTCATCTCAAAAGGAAAGAGAATGGAGATAGCTGACTTCAGAGATCAGAATACAACTATCTGATAAGAGATACTAAAAAAAAAAACCCCAACACTTAATGAGTTGATTTTTTTAAAGTAGTCTCACAGGAATAAATAGCGTCATCTTACCTCTGATCCTTTATGTCTTACTAGATAACCCTTGTACCAATCTAAAAGGAAGAAAGAGTGCACTTAGTATGACAGAAGATATGCATAAAAAACCATATAATAAAGTCATGGGTTTTGTTTCACATAAGAACTATCTAGCGTAGGATGTTTAAAAATTAATAGTTGCTCCAAAAATACATAGATGAAAGTAAAGTGAATATCAGGAAGCATATTTAGCATGACTTGCGCATTAGCAAGTATGATTATATGGTCTACTTTCAAGTCTTGCATAGTAAGTACAGATAACATTACAGAGAATTTAACACCCCCACACTCACATAAAAAGGGTAGGATAAGCTGGTTTGTAATGTAATATATAACACACACATATGTATCTCTCTCAGCCAAGATCACTCATGATACTGGATAGCCCATGAAGCTCTTCTGATTGTGTTCTAGGTGTAGTATTAATCCAATATAGTACATGGTTGTTACATATCCAACTTCCTTGAATGGAGGAGAAGTAAGCCATCTTTCTGTCATGAGGAATTACAGCTTTTGTACCCAGCTCGAATAATAAGCAGCTTCCTAGTGTAAAATTCAAGTTAGAACCTCAAGAAAATGAAAGGTTATTATGGGGCTTCTGCTCCATTCATAACTAGAAACCTCTTCTGAAGGAAAAGAGTGCAGTATTGCAGTAGTGGCAATTAAAATACTAATTCAGACTTTCTTCCATCTATGCCCCTGTTAAGTCACAATAAACTTCTACAAAGAACATAAAATGAAGAGTTCAGTCTTACTAAGCTACAGCAGAAGCCACGTCCACTACACACATGTTCCATCATGAAACATTACCTGCACAGCAACAGTATTCAACTCTGTTGAATTAATCTTCTATTTCACCCCAAAGAAAGCATTTTATGACTAAAAGCATATGTTTTTCTGAGTATAATTTAATGAACAGATGTTATCTTTCCTACCACCTTTTGTCTCTCTCCTTTTCTAACACAGCACAGGTTTTTCAGCCATGCAACCAAAGCATGAAAACAACAAAAACCCCAAACAATGCTGTAAGAAAGGCCATGTTAAAAGTTACAGGAGAATCACTGACCTCGAAGACAGACTCAGAACAGATTTTTTCAGGTTTTTCAGCACTGGGATTTTTTCCCAGTATCTTCTCAACAACAGAATTTCAACTTCTAAAACTGCACATAGTCTCCAATTTACAACCAAACACGTAAAATTATTTCATCCCATTGGCTGTGACTGCACGTGTATGTTCTGTGCATATATTTTGTGCATGCAAAATGAACTTAAATAGCATGTAAAATGAGTGCAGGAAAAGAACTGTTACTGTTGGTTAGTCTTCAGATGCAGCTGGCAGCATATTTTTAAGATATCTGATAAGAGATGAACTTCCTCACTTGCAAAACACGAAAGATTCCACTTCTTCATTGACAAGCATATTTTTATAAAGCAAGCTATGACATAGCATGTTAAGGGCAGAGGATTCAGAAAATACTTTTAAACAGGCATGACATCACATAGTATGGAATACCCCATTGGCCAGTTTGGGTCAGCTGTCCTGGCTGTGTCCCCTCCCAAGTTCTTGTGCCCCTCCAGCCTTCTTGCTGGCTGGGCGTGAAAAGCTGAAAAAACCTTGACTTAGTATAAACACTGCTTAGCAATAACTAAACACATCAGTGCGTTATTAACATTATTCTCATACTAAATCCAAAACATAACACTATACCAGCTACTAGAAAGAAAATTAACTCTATCCCAGCTGAAACCAGGACACAGCTTCAGATTCTTTGCAGCCTTATGACCACAACATATGAAGTGTCTTTCAACACTAAGCTGTCTCTATAACTGAATAATGCAGC
This sequence comes from Haliaeetus leucocephalus, assembly GCF_000737465.1. Taxonomy (NCBI): domain Eukaryota; kingdom Metazoa; phylum Chordata; class Aves; order Accipitriformes; family Accipitridae; genus Haliaeetus; species Haliaeetus leucocephalus. Next base: position 17,744,607 of record NW_010973092.1, on the reverse strand, counting down.
AGCTGGCCTTTCTTTTTAACATAACTGCAGTTAATAAGATACAACTGACAGACAGTAGAAGTAGATTAAAGAACATAATTTTACAATACATTTTGCAAAGGTTGAAGCACTTCATAATTATTTTTTAAAAACTCTTACCTGGTCAAGAGCATCACTGCATATTGAAAGTAAATTACTATTACAATGACATTTACAGATAACTTACTTTTGAGGAAGTAATAATAATTGCACCCTTGTTGCTTTATGCTAATAAAAACTTAAGTAGCTCTGGCAGACTTGTAGGAGAATTCAGGCAGATTATGAAAGTACAGATCAAATCAATATGGAGGAATACACTATCACTACAATATTGACAATGAATTCAGCTTCACAAATGTACAAAATTCTATGTTTACTTATTCTTCTGCTGCTTGTATTTATTTTACGCTTATGCCAGTTGATCAGATATTGCCACATACGACTACATAAGTTTGGACCAGCATATTGACTACCTATTGTGCAGTATTTGACTTGGACTTCTGCTGTTTAGCACGTTGAGTAAGGTGGATGGTTTTCGGAGATGTGCTGACCTACAGACTGCTTTAACATACTAGATTTCTATCTTATACTATAGGATGACTAGTGTGCTGAATATCTCCTAGCAACAAATATTTAGGTTAGAGATAAAAAAGTACTCCATTAAAACTTCTATCAAATCTAACATAACTTCCATCAGGTATATTACAAGCTGGCATGAACTTCACAAGCTCTACATTCACCTTGATGACTTCCTCATTTGGTAATGGCTTCCCCAAAAAACCCACATGTACTGTAACATTTCTGATTTTGGCTCTCTAAAAATGAATAGGTTCTTCCTCAAAATAGAACACCACCACCAATATAAGTAAGAGCATTAGACAACTACTTACGTAACATGGGAAATCACTGTGAAGTAAAAGAATTAAGTTATTCACACACAGAAACCCATAGCCTGAAGGCGACTTACCTTCACAGAACTCCAAGATATGGACCACATCACCAATCTGTAGAGGTAGTTGTGGTATTCCTGTGCCTTTGAAATTGTATATAGCTGAAAAATTAAAGGACAAAAATACTGTTTTTCAATACAGCCATACACTACAGTTAAAATGAAAACCATACATGGTTATTAAGATTCTGATACTAGGATAAATACACTAGAATAAACAAACAGAACCATAATTCTATCAGGAAGCTTCATCTGTTACCATTACTTAATCTCTTTTCCTGTGAAAATGCGAAGGTGTTGAAATCGGCCAGTGCTGAAAACAAAAAAATCCAGCAAAGGCATGAAAACAAACTATTCATAACAAGTGTTCTGCACAGGATTTAAGAGCACCTGTTTAGATGCAGGTCTTCAGCATAAACATGTTCATTGTGCTGGAGAATTGTTAGTTTCCTGGTCTAAGAATTTAAGTGCATAGTTTACAGAAATTTATGGCAACACACTGGTGAGAAGGGGTACAGAGATGCATACGAAAATTGAATTTACTGAATTCTTTCCTGGGTTTAGATGCTTCATCTTAACACAAAACTGTGTTTTATATGGGAACAGTAGAAAGTTTCATTATTTTCTGTATTTAATCATTCTGAAAAGAACACAGGAGCAGCGGATTTTAAAAGTGTTCTACTCAGAAGCTTATCTGTATGTGGTTAAGAAACAGCTAAGTTTCGGAGAGAATTCAAGAAAATAAGTTTCTTTACTAGTTCTTACATTCTAGGGCTACAGGATGTGGGCTGCTATGGCAAGCATTTTTTTTTCTGTATATTTTTTCTTCATAAGGTTGGTTATAGACTTTTGCAATAACATTACAGAGTAGAAGTTATTATTGAATCTAGTATCACACAGGGAAACTGATTAAAATATGTAAGCCTGAAACCACAATTAAACTATACAAGTAGGAACAGTACACTAGCTACTAACCATGACCTCTGTTGTGCAGTAAAGTTATCAGTCAGCAGGATTTTCTTCCTTTTCTAATGACAGTGTCCGAATGCATCCACACAGAGCATCCAAACTTGCAGTATTTTGGACTAGGGGAAGACGGATCTAGAAAGCTGAACCTACCTTCAGGATACTCCTGCATTCCTTTTGCTCCCCCCTCCAGGCTTCTAAAGCAGGATATTAATTTCTGCTAGGCCAAAATGTATACTAATAACACATTTTACTTAAAATAATGTTTAAATTCTCAAATTAAATTGCCTTTTATGAAAATGCCTTAGGTAGGAATGGAGAAGTAAATAGATTGATCCTCTTCACATTTTCGAGCGTTCCATAAGTTGTGGGTTTTGTTTCTTTTGCCATCATTATAGTCATTATATTTCTGGAACAGAAACTAGAAGGAATTTCAGATTTAGTTAAGAGGCTTACTGGACCTAAAATAAGTTCTTTTGTTGACATGAAGAGGCCTTCCCACCAGTTCCTCTTCTGCAAGGCTTTAATCATTAAACATAAGGGAAGAGAATGAAAAAAAAGCCAAACAACCCCCCCCCCTTTGAAGTGGGGCTCTGCTTTGCAGATTCAGCCATTTATTCAAGAGAATCTTGAAGTTGCTTCCTCAGTGATCCTCAGAGAACTACCTTAGCTCAACAAAAAAATTGAATTTAAGTAGTAGATGTGTAGTTATGTTCTGACTGGCTTCATTAGTCTTGAAACAGATTTCAAGAAATGGAAATGGCAAATGACCCTCCTGAATTACAACATTTAAAGAGATGTGTCCACCAGAGTGTTTGGGGGGGTGGTGATGGGGGTATGTGTGCGCGTGCTCTTAATGTTTTCCTGAAATGTCCATGCAGATTAAGGTTACTTCTGACTAGCATATACTTTACATTTCAAAATACGCACTGCTCTACTTAACAATTGTAACAGTCTCAAAATATAGATGCAAATTACTGAGTCATATATTCACACTGCATATTGGGTTTGCTCTCTTAAAAACTTCATTTGACAGCAGTTAATATATTGAAAAGTGCAGTAACAAACTGACAAAGGAAGTGGCTGTATCAGCTAAGACTTTTCTAAATGACTAAGTGGAAACTTAGTGAGAGAGATTTTACTGTAGAATTTGGATTGTTTGGTAGGATGAGTTTAACAAATTCCTTTACAAAGTTTTAAGCTATAGACCTATCTAGACATTTTATAAGACATTATCTCCCATATACCATTGTAACAAACTCTATAAACAACGTAATATTATTAGCTACATCCACATGTATTACCTACAGCACCAGAGAGCTCAACTATCACATCTGCTAATTTCTGAATTATTAACTGTGAATGAAAATTTTACTATTATATTCAATTATATCTTCTGTCAGCTGTAACTGATATCATTTCCCTTATGAACTGTGACCCTCTTATATTGTGAGTATCACCTCAGAGTTCAGCAGCTGAGAGGAGAGTTCCCTTCCCTCCACCTTCTATTGAGATCTTTGGGGTTGTGTGTGTGTGGTTTTGTGTGCACAAAAACATATTTCATTTATTTTGCTCTTAAAAAATAGTACACGAAAACCCTGTATGGACTTAAAGGTTTTTTGGTAGGATACTCACAACAGGTTGGTTTTGGGAGGTTTTGGGGTTGGGGGTGTGTGTGTGTGTTTGTTTAATAAACTCTATGGCCAGTAGAAATAAAGGCCCCTTCAAATCACTCTGAAGAACTTTCTACTACTCCACTCCCTGGCATCCTCTATCCCAGCCATAAATGTGAAAGGAGACAGTATCCTCAAGGTGCAGAAGGTGGCCTGCTTGAAGACCCCAGCATTCATTCTAAATCCTAGTAGCAATTACTGACCTCAGAATCAACTGATGTCATGGCAATAAGATTGGTGGGAGAGATTTGGACAGCATATGCCCTCCCCAGCAGCCAGCATCAGACTAGGGTGTTCCCATCAATAGCGTGTCTGTACACAGATGCTGTCAGATTCTCCCAGAATGGCACAGAGAATGCCCAGAACTCCAGCCTTAAGACAGTGTTCCTAGATATGGACTTTACAGTTCATTGAGAAAACAGTTAGTAAATTCCAGCCCCCAGATCAGCAAAGAATAAACCCTATCTTTTTAGAGCTCATCATAATCTCAGTGGTAATTTTATAGCAGGACACACACCACAGAAAACAACCAAACAAAAACCACCCCTTAGATTCCAGGTGTTTGTTTCAGTGCTTTCAGGAGATGAGCTGAAAGCCAGCACACCACAACAATATTGCTTCAGAAAGCAAGGTTAAGAAATACCAGGTCAAACTGCTAACATAAAAGATTTTCCAAACTGAACTCTGCTCAAGTACAAATGGGCTCTGAATTGTACCTCAGGAAGATGGAAGTGATTGCCATCATTCCCACGAAGCATGCCCAAAGAATCCTTTCTTGTTCAGCTAAACAATACATGCTGTAAAGACAGTTACTGTAAGAAGCTTCCGTGTCTAATTCTGCTATTGCTCTCACACATTCAGCCACCCAGAGTATAAGTGAAGACATCTACCAGTGTTCATCCCACTAGCAAAAAATCAGGACGAAGGCTGAAGAAAATTCCTATGTTTCTCATTTAATTCCTACGTTTCTGTTAAAGACAGAGCTGTCGGATAAGATAAGCACATTCCCCCCACTAGATACATACGTGTGTATGCTGTTGAATATATGCCTGTTTCATTAAGCCACATAGGTATGTATATGTTTTCCAAAGTAGAGTAATGAAAATCTGTAGAGGACATTTCTCTTGACATTCCACAACACAAAGTAAATTAAACAGTCACTCTTTGTTCAGAGTAGGATTTAAAATATAAATTCAAACAACCACAGATTGAGACAGAAGCATAGTTAACATTTTTTAATTTAAATTATATGTCCTCAATTTAGAAGATGACAAGTGGGGGGGGGGGGGGGGAAACAATTTTTTTCACCTTTTTGGGAACATTCACACACACAAAACACTCTAGAAAACTCACAGTAATCCAGGTAACAGAATCCCTTCCTCAAAGATAGATTTCCTCAGTATTCATGTACTTTAAAAACCCAAATTCTTGCTGTTCTCTATTAGACTGTAAACTAATGCAAGATGGGAATGGTGAGCAAGGAAGATCCCACAGACCTGCAATACTGAAGCCATTTATTATCCTAATCTTCCTACTTGTCTTTCCTGTCTGTTTTCCTTCATGTGAAGTCCCTGCCCTGTTCTTTATAACAAATACAAGCATTCCATTGTTTCATTTTTCAGATTCACCTTTTAGTAATAAGCCATGTTTCAAGTTGGTTTCCTTGGCTGCTTTCCACTCTTCCACTTAAACAGAATTTGCAAAAAATTTCCAAGGTATTGCTTTGCTAAACCAGCTCTTAATTTGACTTTACCATAATGAGGACTACCTGGAATTATTTCTATGTAATAACTCATGAAGCTTTTTGCATATTCAAACAATTTCTAAATAGCCTTAGCAAGAATCCTGTTCCATTTTATTTTTTAAATATTACAGCTCTATTTTTATGAGTAGTAATGTAAAAGTAGTACCTTCTTTCCTTACAGATCAATTTTTGGTGTTCAGTTATCATTTTCTTCTCACGAAAACAGGGTGAAATTTCTCAGCAAGGACACTGACAAACCTCATGTGAAAATATTATGCAGTCCTAAAAGGATTTCTTGACTTCTGGAAGGAAACCTATACAATTTGTGTTACAGTATTCTGAGTTAAGGATCTCCCCTTAAATCTCGCAGAGCAAGTGTGCTATAATGAACATGACATGGATGCAGATCTAGTGAATATTTCACATGTCAGGGACATGTACCAAAGCTCAAAGTTGGTTAGAGACTAATTTAATTTATTGCAAATCATACTCAGCAAAGGGTGACTCTTCAGTTCTCAGATAACAAACTGTTATCGCAGATAACAACTGAATACACGTTTCCTCACATGCTTAACCTTGGGGCCAGATGGAGGTTTTAGCTGACTTGAGCTACTTATTTTCCTTCTTAAACACAGTAAAGCCAATATAAGAACCAGGAAGTTCTAACATACCCAGCTAGTTATATGGAGATACCGTTTCTGACTCTACCTTTTCACAGAAAGTATTAGCATGGTCATTTTTCTTAGAAGTCTTTATGAAGAACAGAGTATTTAACTGTCCTTTCTTCTTTTTTTGTGAAACATTGTGGATAAAGAGATTCCTTTCCCAGTTTTGTCTTCATCTTACTTCAGTTTGCCTTCTGCTGTTGTTTCCCAAGCAGCTAAACCAGTCTGTTGGGTTCAGGGGCTGCATTTCATGAAGGAGGCAACCTACCCTGACCAAAGCTATGCCTCCTTTACAGCTCAAACTACAGATTTCACATAGATGTAAAATAATTTTCAGAGATCTTCAGCAGATGAAGTCAGACAAGCCAGTCACAGCCCTTTGCATTCAGGCTGAGCACATGCTTTTCTAGTTTCAAAGAAGTCACCTAGTCGTCTCCTCCTCCCAGCTGGTGCTTCAAATTGACAAATACCCATTTTCAGATTTAGCAGTACAGGAGTAAATCTGACGCTTGAATTTAGCATGCCAACATAATATTTCGCCAGCTCATAACTTTTTTACAAACGTGATAGTCTCTTCAAGGTCTGAGCAGATTTCAAACGCTTTTCATCTTGCACATTACTAGGGTACTGTCATCCAAACCCACTAGCCTACTGTGACTTCTCTGACTTGTACCATCCATAAAAGTAGCACACATTTATGCTGAGAGCGCTTCAAGACTAAGAACAAGCTTCACATGTAAAATCAGGAATATAGTTTCTAAGCACAAAGCTGAATATCAGCTCTCTGGAGTACCCTATTAAGTAAAAAACAAAAGTGGGCACATAACCTGCATTCTAGCATAACAAAGAATCCTAGCTAGGATTCCATGGTCTTACAAATCTATTCAGCACACTGCTGCTCATCCAAAGGTTGGGCCAAACACTCTCAAGCTGAAACTCTGCTCATCAGTGGAAACTGAAGACTTCAGGCATGATTCTAACAAAAGGCTTAGGAAATCAACATAAGAATCATTCATCAGAGACTTGAAAACAAAGATTTCTGAAAACATAGAAAACAAAATAGCCCTATATGGTCAAAAAAGGTTCCAGTCTATATTATTCCAAAACCTTGTCAACTTACACAGACTTTATGTCTCAATAGACTCAGTTTGCCCATATTTCTTGATTTTCCTGAAACACACGAGGCATGCTTACAACAGACCTTAAATTCAAAAAGCACTTTATTTGTGACTATATTTGTCAATGCCCCATGTTCCAGGCCTCATTACTCCATGAGTTTTCTGTAGTTAAAATTTAGCAATTACACTATTTTTCCTCCCATTTTTCAGAGCATAAATTTATTTATTTTCCTAAAACCTCTTTGAACACCCTTCCAAAACTAAATCTTTAGTGTGACTAATTTCCTGATTTTTTTTTTTTTTTTCCCCCCCCTTTTGGGCAAGCGTATACAGGACA
>NW_010973092.1:17704138-17736964 GCF_000737465.1 Haliaeetus leucocephalus | reverse complement strand
TCGGCGGGTGGTGAGCAATTGCACTGGGCATCATTTGTACATTCCAATCCTTTTATTATTGCTGTTGTCATTTTATTAGTGTTGTCATTATCATTATTAGTTTCTTCTTTTCTGTTCTATTAAACCATTCTTATCTCAACCCACGAGTTTTACTTCTTTTCCTAATTTTCTCCCTCATCCCACTGGGTGGGGGGGGAGTGAGTGGGCGGCTGTGTGGTGCTTATTTGCTGGCTGGGGTTAAACCATGACACTGGGGGGGGTGGTATCTGTGTGTTTGGAGCTTGTTTTGGTTTGGTTTTTTGAATTATTCTAGGTGAAAGATTCTTCCACTATTTTTACCAACTTATATAATGAAAGAACAAACACATTTAGTTTCCAAGATAAAGGAAAATAAAACAGACTGTGAGCCAACAGCTTGGCTAAGAAAAGGAACTCCTGCATATAAGCTATAGCTTATTGAATTTGTAGTTATCTATTAACTTAAAGTAACTATGCAAAAGCAGAAATGGAATGCTCCCTACTGAAGATGACCTACAATAAAAAGTTACCTATATGAATACTTATACAACTAGTATTCTATTATTGCCGGAAAGTCTGTTTGCTTATTGTTCTCATTGTCGCTATTCTGCTTTGCAACAGATTAAGCGACAGACATTGCTACAATTGTGATTTTTTTATATACAAGTATAAAAAGTCTTATAATACAGTGTTTAACAGAAAAACCTTCTTTTAACCCAGGAGACGGACTTACTTGGGGTGAGCAGAGAAACAGCAAGTGGTAGTACTATTACCACACATGATGACACAGCTTGCACAGATTCTTTTTTATATCAGTCACATATGTGCTCGTAGCCTAGAACAGCAGGGCAGCAAGCACAGGGTAAAGGAAATAGCACCAGATCTGCAGTGTCAGTTCTTCCCAGTGACCTTCTCTAGATTTTAAATTATGATATTCTGTTTTGGACTTCCCATTGGAAACTACAATCATACCTACGTTTCTTCAAGGAACAGTTCAATATGCATGGAGGACATCTAAAACAATTTGTAGAGCAGTGCAATAATCAGTTATGGCTGTGGTAACTACAGTAGAGGGAATTTATATCTAAAGTACATGTGACAACGTTAAAGAGCTACTGTTATTTTCCAGCTTTGAAATGCTTTATGTCATGGATTCTTTAAGATCCGATATCTGCCAGCTACAAATTTAAAAAACTAAATATATTTAACCTTAAGCCTCACAGCCATGAAACTTAAGGAATTATTTCTATAAACAGTAGGCCTAATCTCATTTGGCCCATTATTAGTGCTACACAGGCAAGGTTGTACAGTCTTTGTTCTTGAGCAAGTTACTTTGTGGCTAACCAGCTTTCAGCTTTACCTTTTTTTTAATGCAAAGGAAAAGGTATCATCTTTGAGAATTATCAGAGTGTAAAGCAGAAGTCTATCTGCTGCTTCACAAACTGGATATATCACTTCCTTTACCTATTTAAAGGAAATTTATCAAAGCTTTGATAAATTTGTTGTCTGCTTTTAAACACTAGCAAAGATCCTTGAAGATACAGATAATGAATTGCACCTTTTCCTATTTGGTGATCTTGGTAATCCCTTCTCATTATTCATGCTTTCTGCAGAATTCTTTTAGTCAAACAGTGGCTGTTTGCTTCTTTGAGCTAATCTCAACAGTAGGTCAAGTGCTACCTAGCTGCTTCTTAATTTGCATCAGGAAATGAATTTTGAAAACTTGCATATTAAAAAAGAGTTTTATTTGGTCCTCATCTTCACTATTCCTGACACAAAACTGCTACTGATGTCCTAAATGCTTGTATGACAGCAAATTTCTGACCCCTAATCCAGGAGTTACAGGTCACGGTGTTGGTACCTGGAAAATTCCCAAGTCTCAGGACTCCTCATTCACATGATACAACAGATTGCAGAGTATTTAGTGAAGTGACTAACATCAATAATCAAAATGTGTCTTTGGCACATGAACAGTTGTAACAATCAGACTTCTTATGCTATTAGACCTTTTTAAAGAATTCCAATCTGTTGTAAACCCAAATAACCAGACTGAAGGAGACAACAGTCTTGGGGATATAGGTGAGAGAAGGAGAAGCAATATTTCTATCCGACCACATTTCAGCAAGCAGTACCTGTACCTAGTAGTGATTGCACTGATATTGCCCTACGAGCTATACATAGTACATACACACCCTAAAATCAGAGTGCCATAGTTGTTAGAGCTGATATTTCAAGAGCAAGAGCACTAGTCCACTGCCAGATCAAATAAAACCCAGTCCTTCTGAGTTTTTAAAAACTGAATTTGTGTTGTCTCTATGGCAGTTTATACTTAACAGTATTAAAATAGTGCCATTAAATGTTATTTTCTATTATTTGCTTTCTTTTTATGTGCTAAAAGTATTAATAAGTGATTCAGTTAAAAGCTTACTATTTTGAAATAAATATTCTTAGATCAGAGATAGAAAGGACTACTGCTATACAAAATCACATACTCTGAATTTCGTATTTTAAGTCAAATAGTGCAGTGAATTGTTCAATCAAAATGCATTGTAGTCTTCATGAAAACAAACTTCACTGGATTAGCATTAGTTTATGAAGTAATATGTTTCACAAGTTTGTTTTTATTATGTGTGGCTTGCTGTACCTTTCAAATACCATAGAGACTGCTATATCATATTAGCTTTTTGTATACTTGGTTCTCATATTGGCTATGAAGTTACAAACAGGCAAAACTTCACTACGAACAAAACATGGCAGGCTGACTGTTGAACAAGTGACAGACCATAACTGAGGGCCTTTTCAGGGGACATGCACTGGTCAAACCCAGTAGGTTGGTCTACTGCAGGGGTATGTGCAAAAAATCACTAGCCTGTATCACACTTAACATCAAGTCAGGTTACATGGCCCCCATCTTAAAAATTATAGCGCAAGAAGAGCAAGCCTTTTTTTGTAATTACATGAAACTCACCCTGACCCAAAATGCTCCTTGTAAAAAGCTGCTACAAGTGAACCTTGTTTTATATTATTCCTGTGAATAATAGATTAGTATCTAGTACTTTTATCTATATGCAAGATAACTTCCATCACCGGTACAGGGATACAGAGACCACATCCAACAATCCTGGCATATTCTCCCAAATCAACAGCTTTCAGAAAAACAAGTGCAAAATTTAAGTACTTTCTACTATTTTGTAAAACTCAAACAGAAAATATTTACACCCTTTATTTTGTAATATAAACTGCCAGCAGAACAGGCTACTTCCATTTCACAATTCTGCCACTGCTGCACGTGGAAGTTGAACAGGAAGACATTCTTTCCCTCTTATTAATTCCTTGATGATTCATTTTACTTCATGAAGCCAGTTGGGTGGAGTTTTTTGTTTTTAATGCATATCACAAAATATTATGACCTTCTTAAAATAAAAGAAGTCTTTTAGAAGAATTTGGGGATTCCAGATTAATAACTATGCACTAGTAGGTAAAATAAAATATAAGAAGTAAAAGATTAACTGTCTTCTGCACTCAGAACCTGCAGTTAACTTCAGCAGAACATTTCTTTCAAGTGCTTCAGCTTTGATTCCTAATTTTAAAGCTTGCTTTTTTTTTAAACAGCAGTTCAGTCCTTCATGTAAGTTAACGTAATTCATTTTAAGATACATTGATGTTGGAAGACAACTTTCCTTCCAAAAAGCATTACTTACCAACTCACATACAGGTTCTTCTGTAACACCAACCTCAACTGACAGTCTCTCAAGAAGCAACTGAAGGATTCCCCTTCCCCTACATTTGTTCCTCATAACTTCTATCTGCTACTTATTACACAACATGCTACTTATTCAATCTGTTTCTAAAATATCGAGGTGGGAAAAACTGCATCTGCATTACTGTGGGAGTTCAAGATTTTTAGAGGGGGTGTGCGTGTGGTGGGGTGGAAAGGTTATATCTCCCAAGCTGACACTCATGTACTTCTTGTCATTCTGTCTGAAAGATTAAAAATTCGTATGAAATTGATCATTTCAATTAAGCCACTGTGGTAAAGTGGAGGGTGTTAACTCATCACACCAGAGAAAACACCTGCCCACATCCTGTTCAGAAGTTATGAAGACAAAACTCAAATGGCAGTTTAGTAAGTTACATACCCACACCACTCTTGTCCGTCTTGTGCCATCTCGCCATCATACATGAATCCGTGAGGCTCTGAGGGATGCCCACCACCAAGGAAACCAGGATTTATAGGACGCAGACTTCAAGATGCGTAACAAAGGCACTGGAAGCAAGATCCGTCTCCCAGCTGCTGTCACCGAGGGCTGGCGGGCAGGCTGAGGCAGCTGCGAGGGTTCTGTGAGATTTGCTGCTATTCTAAGCTTCCTTCCTCTTTTCTCAACTCAAGATATTGTACCCCAGTGTCATGGGGGAGGGGAATCCCAAACTGGGTGTTTCTGTTGCGTGACACTGGCTGTAACACATAAGCAGGCAAAAAGGAGCAAAACCACCCCGGTCCTGTCCCACACCACCCCTAAACTTAAGATCTAAGCTGGAAGGCTACCGTGCGCAAAGCCCAGCTACAGTAACAATCTCTGAACGGTCGGTAGTTCCGTTCTGAAGCTTCAAGGGGGCCTTATTTCTTCAGTGACGCCAAAACCAGTTTTTAAAGATTTGACTCCACAAGACACTACATCTTAAAAACTACTTTCTCCTAACCTGTCCTGGAATGGGGATTTGTTTTTTATAATAGACCATCCTTCACGTAAAAGAAACGAAGACAAAGCCACAACATTTCAAACCGCACCCATTCCTTTTTATTTCTGTTATTTTACCTTTGGAGGAAAAAGTAAGAGAGTTTCTCTTTATCCTCTAAACCAAGTAGCACTTTCTTAAAGACTTCTTGTCAAGACAAAACTTCAAAAAGCAATTTATTGTACATTTACAGCCTTTACTTTCACACAGGCTGCTGTGTGAGCTAGCTTACCTAACGACATTTTTGATGTGCAAAGAACAAGCCAAGTTGTTTGTAATTTGGATTAAGGACAACATACCGAATTGAAGACAAGTATGTCACCTTCAATCGTGTTCTTTACTTAAGTTTGGAATTAAAAAAACCCAAACAAAATGCTGTAAAAGATTTACTGTTTCTTGGTTTTATCTCCTGTTAAGTACAATAAATTCCTATGACAAACCTGTCCTCTGGATATTACATTGCAACTTAGCCATCGCTGTTTATCAAAACTGTTTAACAGTGCTGTGCTACATCTGTCAGGATATTTTTGATAACACGACATGTCAGTTCCTGATTTTAAGCAGCAATTGTGAGAAGCACAGACTACCACTCTGTCTCGTTGCACATGGAATTGATACCTGTTTCTGGAGGAAAACCACCTTAAATTTTACCACAGATTTGCTTGAATTGCCCTAGTGTTAACTATGTCTACATACTAGCTTAGCAAAAGGATTTAGCTAGTTATTTCCCCCCCAAAATAACATTGAAATTCACGTTGTTTAATAAAGTGAGCTAGATTCTGAGCAACTCAGATTGTCTGTAGACAGAGATAATCAGCTTCATTTACGAGTCCTAAATCTTTCTTTTCCATGGAACATCCAATTTATATTTGCTTATCTATCAAAAAAAGTTTGAGGCTGAACCATTTCATCTTTTAGTTTACTACATATTTTGAGTAATGACTTCCTAACCGGTGATAACGATCTTCCTTACTCCTCTGAATCCTCCCTACTGCAGCAAATGACCCCTTCCCATATACTATTTGGCCTAGAGATCACGACTTGCATTTATTTTCTTGTTCTACACTGCTCTTCCTCATTGTATTTCCCTGTAATCCAAAAGTCCTGAGGAAAATTGTTCCTTTCTAGCACTCATTTAAAAACATGCTTTGCCATGTAGGTCTAATAAATCTAATTAATACAATACTACTATATTTTGAAAATAAGTGATCCAAAGAAATGATAATACGGAAATTTCACCTCCAAACTGGGATCCAGTTTGCAATACTTTTCTGATGCCCTGAATCTCTTCCATCGCAGAGATTTGATTCTGCAAAGAGTACAAGACATCCAAATACTACCACACATTTGGACGCAGCCGTGTCCCCACCTCAGCGCTCGTGCCCTCCTTTTTACCCTCCTAACTCACCACAAATGCTCTGACTTGAGAGCCCAAGCTTCTGAAGTCATTACTGCTTCCTACCTGCCACCCCCTCCCCCACACATTGCACACATCTGCTGCCGCTTCCTCCTGTCACACTTTCTTGATGATGCTTTTGCAACTCATTAGCTACTAGCACCTACTACAAGCTTCCCTTAAGTTTCCTAAGACAATCTCCTCTTCTGTGTCTGAACAAGTCCTAGCTATAACTTCTAACAAATGGATTGAGCAACAAAGTCTTTCTTCAGCTTTAAGAGGAAAATATACCCAGGCCATAAAGCATGCGTGGTAACCCTAAAATCCTATGTTTCTACAGCAGAGGACAAACCCCAACACGAGTCTAGAGAATTAAGACAGATAATAGTTATGCCCTTTATCAGTGGAGGTTTTTATTCCAAGTTGGTTTATTTGTGTAATTACCATTCCACAGAAAATAGTGGACAGATAATCATGTCACCCTCACATACCTTAGAATCTTTTCCATAAGTCTTCTTCCAGGCAGAAGGTCTTAACAGGCAAGTAGAAAATTCCTTCCTTCCCCCAAAGATAAAAATCTTCCTGCCTAGCAAATTCACAGGTAGAACTTACCTTTTGGGGGGCAGGCAGGCAGAAGGGAGAGAATTCTTGCTTCCTTTAATACCGCTATCAATTCCAGAAAACACTATCTTGTAAAATGCTACCTAATTATAAATTTTTAGTTATACTAACTTCCATTATACAGAAGAATTTAAGCAGAAGAGTCACATTTAACTGGCTCTAAATTCCATTATGCTCCAAAATCTGTGAGCACAGTTACAGGAAAGCAACTGATGCAACAGAAGGAGAAAAGAAAATACAGAAAGTATTTATTACAAGTCTTATGAGGAGCAGCTGAGGGAACTGGGGTTGTTTAGTCTGGAGAAAAGGAGGCTGAGGGGAGACCTTATCGCTCCCTACAACTGCCTGAAAGGAGGTTGTAGCAAGGTGGGTGCTGGTCTCTTCTGTCAGGTGGCTGGAGATAGGACAAGAGAAAATGGCCTCAGGTTGTAGCAGGGCAGGTTTAGGTTGGATATTAGGAAAAATTTCTTTACTGAGAGGGTTGTCAGGCATTGGAACAGGCTGCCCAGGGAAGCGGTTGAGTCACCACTCCTGAAGGTATTCAAAAAGCACGTAGACAAGGCACTTCGGGACATGGTTTAGGGAGCATGGTTGATGGTTAGACTCAATGATCTTGAAGGTCTTCTCCAACCTAAATGATTCTATGATTCTATTTTCATGCACTTAAGGTACTGTCCTTTAAGTATCTTATGGCACAACAGAAGCGTCAATTCCAGACATCTTCCCACACCTGCTAGTTGTAATTCTGCAAAAGACTTGTAAGCATACATGTATTATTTAAGATGATAAAGACTACATGCTCTAAATAAACTACAGCAGTACAGGTAAAGCAGTAGTTTTTGGGGTAGATAACCCTAATCAGTTTTACTAATTTATTGAAATAACATTCTAGTTTTGTTTGTAGCATTAAGAAGTTATTTCAATTTAAAAAAAAACCTAGAAATTTCATATGCCAAG
This sequence comes from Haliaeetus leucocephalus, assembly GCF_000737465.1. NCBI lineage: Eukaryota > Metazoa > Chordata > Aves > Accipitriformes > Accipitridae > Haliaeetus > Haliaeetus leucocephalus. The sequence goes on along the minus strand of NW_010973092.1, from coordinate 17,729,235 downwards.
TAGCTCAATGGAAATAATTAACTGTCTTCGTAGACAATCTACAGTTCAGTACTCCCATTTAAAGTACCTGCATCCCATGTCAAATTACTGAAGGTTTTCCTTTAATTAAAACAATTACATACTGTAGTTGTTTTATGCTATTTGCATCTCAGTGCACAGTGACAGTAAACAAAGCTAACTTTAACCATCTGCAATAAAAAAAGGTTTTCTTCTAACATTTCGTAGCATGATTTCTCCAATGTAGTTTTAAGTTCACATGCGCAGTCAAAATCAAGAAGAATAAGAACTATTTCATGGATATGTGTTAGCTTCCTGTACTATCATGGGGTATCTTAAAACTTACCAAGAAATAAGACAGTCTCAGTTTATGTAGACTTAATTAATAAGAGACTGAAGGATTTGGATAGAGACTAATTTCTTACATTGATGAAGGGATACAATCAGATTCTGTGAGACATGGATTTATGATTATTTTGTTCAACTATAGCAGTAACAGCCACTAGGCTGTGCTTAAATTTAACTATATACAAGTGGACCGATAACAAGTTCAAATCACACTGGAAAGCAACAAGCCACATCTGCTCACTTAAGTTTACCACATCTTTAGTCACTTCTGTTGTCACTCAAAACGTTACAGTTCAGTATTTGAGATGAGTAACTGACAAGCTAAAGCCACTCACATGTAAGTCACAGTTAACAAAATTCTAGGCACCATTTCTGAACTGGCACAACTGTAAACAAACATATCCAAACACTTGGACAAATACATTCAACAGATTCATAAAGGCACACAGTTAGCAATTTCTCCAAAAGCTACCTACAAAATTTTATGCAAGAGATTGTCTTCCCCCCTCACTGTAGACCTTTAACAAACACCATTACATTCCTACAAAAGATGACTTAAGACACTGTATTCGTAGGTGATGTACAAATGTACCTTACAAGTGTGGTGGTGGTGGTGGGAAAATTACAGCCAGCATCACTACTACAGTGTAAGCTACCAAATGAAACGGTGATTTCACCAAAGCGAGAATACAACAAATAAAAAATTCTTTATGTAGCATGTTTACTTTTACTGTCTTTTGGCACTGACTAGCAGTATCTGACATGAGCTTGAAGCTGCATCTGTTTAAATACAGACGCATGTTAGGAGTCTTGGATTCCAAAGTACCAGTGGAAGTTAACATACAGCAGATCAAGCCATCAAATCTGAAACCCACTGAGTTGTAAGATTCTTCCTCAATATATTTTTTTCATAATGGATTTAAAAGGAGAATTCTTAAAGAGCTTTCATCTTAACTACTGAGCCTTACTTAGAAAGTGGCTAACCCATTCACTAGAGGGAGCTAAACTGTAATAATGAGTCAAATGAAGTAATCTTAAACTTCAATACAAATGCTGAAAGAAAAAAAAAAAAAAAATCAATGGAACTAGCTTGTGTTCTCAGAATTATTCTGCAATAAGTGTCATCAGAAAGTCACAGTAAGTTAAGATATTTCTCCTAAAAACGACACACAGGCCATGCATTACAATTTCTTAGCTTTTATTGAATACTTTTTTCTTTTTAAACAAAACCCTTTCTACAAAATAGCTCACCTCTCAATCAAAAAATGGACAGCTTTAGATAAATGTTTTGTCTCAAATGCAATATAGACTACATTTGAGAAAGGAAGAGAAAGAAAGGTTTACTTTATTAGTACAAATACAAGAATTTCTAGAGTTTCAAAAGAATACTATCCCACAAAACGCATAAAAAAATTCACATGCACCTTCGCCATCAGGTCAGTCTGAATGTTGAACGTCTATATGTATGGGGAAAAAATGTTAAGAATTCTGAATCCAGGAACTGGAAGAAAGTCAGGAGCACATGATTTAGTCGAGTTCTGCATCAACACTGTCTAGTCTGCCTTCCTTAGGGTTGACCCCAGTCTTATCATATAATAAGACTTCTGTAGCAAGTACTTATCTTTCAGATTAGCACTGCATTTCAAACAAATAATGATTAACACATGTTTAGAGACTTAGCCAAGATTCAAGACAAGGCAGCACTTCAGGTTACATTGCCAGGGAACTTAACAGGTACCCACCAGGAAGTTAAGATATCAAAAGTGCAACTCTCATTAATGCGATCATACTCTTCATAAAACAAGGCAGATCAATATCTAAGTTAGGAACCTGTACATCTACGCGTGACATAAGTTTACTCAGTATTTCCTGCTAAAGCAGGACTCCGAATTGTTCAGGTTCCTTCCAGAAACGTAGGTTTTATTGCTGAGCACACTGTGTTTCAGACGTTGGCTTAGAAGATACATACAACGTTGTATATTTTTTCTTTTGTGTTTTCTTCTCAGTTGTGATTTTATTTTCTTTCTTATCTTCTTTTTCTGTAGTTTCAAATCTGGATTCAGCTGTTAACCTACAGGCAAAGCAACCATTCTAAATACATATTTAGTTAATAAAAAACAGGGCTAAAATAAGAGTTTTAAGCAAAATCAACAAGCCAACTGGCATACAAGACCATCCATATGCAAAGACAGAGCAAGCAGTGTTTAAGAATGAGACTAAAATAAAGCGTTTTTATATTGGTCCTATTCACATTTCATCACTTAAAATATAGCCTTCCCCCGCACCCTGCCGCCCCCCCCCCCATCTGCTGAAATGTTTGGTAAACAAAGTTACTGAATGTGTTAACGAGTTGGGATCAGCCTTTAAAAAAAAAAGTGACTGTGTCATGCACACAGAGGTGATCAAGTCCACAAAAGCACAACTCCAAGTGAAAAGTCCCAGCAACATAATATAAACATGATGAAATCAAGCATTTTGCTTTAATGCCACCAAAGAAAGGACTACACTTAAAGCAATATACTAGTTTCCAACCTAGTTCTGCACTACTACTGCCTTAAGATAAAGGGCTGAATATCTGAAAAGTTGTTGTTGGAAAAAAATTCATTTTCAGGCTCTAAATTACATCATTTGTCCACTGACATGTGCAGTTCTGCTGTGAATGTAAATGGGAATACAACTGCCACATTGCTGTTAAAGAGATAACTTAGAACCAAGATTTAGGCATCTGAGCACAATCAAACGTTTTGATTATTTAAGAATTACTTAATAAATGTGCAAGTGTGTCATTAAAACAAATTAAATAGTGGTATTATTTAGTGACTATTACCAAATCACCCACAACCAGTTGACTGTTACACATGATTACTTCCACAGCAAACCAAATTATGGAAAGTGAAGTTCCAAATTGAACATAGCCTTACATACCAACACAAATTCTATACTGATTCATCACCACATCTGTTAAAGCAATTCTGTAGTGACCTTGTGGATTTCTAGTGGTCTCAAGAGCCTCCAGTGAGCAACCCACAACAATCAACAGCTGCTTTCAATCATGGGTTTCCAAACAAGAATAGCTGCTACCCAGTTGTTAGAGATTAATTTGCAATATAGAGCTGAAGATGAGGACTATGAAAGGAGCTGTAACAATGAGAATGTTCATGAGAAACATCATATTGTTTCACAAAAGTAAAAACAACTATTAGAATTTATTTGAAGAGAGAAAAAAAATCATATTTTTATGCTTCAAATGCACACTAAAGTGTTTATGCAAGTCACCATAAAGTAAGCTAACTTTGTCAGACTAGAGCTATGTTAATAAATACCTTAAGTAATTTATCAGAGGACTGACACTGACTTATGAAGGTAAAAATGAATGAGCCATTTAATGTCTAAGCTACACTTTTAAGTTAGCTACAGCTTTTATCTGGATCAGCAATAGATTGCCATAATTTGCTTCACTTAGGAAAACCTTAATTTATGGCCATGACGTATTCGGAAATGCCTGAAGATTTGAATAATTGAGCTTTAATGTGACAATGAACAGACAGTCCGAACAAAATAAATTTTTCCTCTTTCATTCTTAGCGTCTTAGAGTTAGCCTGCAAATGCTTCAGGACTGATTATATTATGGCCTACAAGTTGTTGAACCATGCTTGCATTACTATACTGAATTAAATTTTTTTGAAAAATACACATTTTACTAGTGTGTAATAGATCATGTCTCCAGGCTGCTACATGTAACAAGAAAAAGAATAAATGAATCAGTTAACAGATTCCAAAGTTAATCGCTGAGCATCATGTTCTGAAATTGTCTCACGGAGTTCAAAAATCAGCCAGTCCCTTTTTTAATTCTTTTCTACCAACCTTCTTGATAACGAAGAAGTTGCAGAGACCCAGTGTTATGAACTAACTGCAACCTCCATTCCCCATCCCCCCCTGTACCACTTGGTGAGGAGGAGGTAGAAGTTGGGAATGAAGGAGTAGAGTTGAGCCTGGGAAGAAGCCTGGGCAGTAGGGGCAAGGTGGTTTTCTTTTTGTCACTGTTCCACTATTTTTAATTGACAATGAGTTAATCTTCCCCAAGTCAAGCATGTTTTGCTTATTTGATCCCTCTCTTTATCTCAACCCACAAGCTTTTTCCATCTTATTTTCTGCCCCATCCTGTTGAAGAGGGGCAGTGAGAGCAGCTGGGTGGGCATCTGGCAGCAAGCCAAAGTTAACCCACCACAGCCCTCATACCAAGCCAGTTCACAGACCACCCCTTACCACCATTGTCATATTTCACAAAGTGTTAGCACAGGGAAATGGATGGATCAGAAAGAAGGGACAACAGTTAAACACTTCCACTTAAGAAAAAAAAAAAGCAAGCTTGTGAAAATATGACAAAATTCTATCAAGCTTTGACTTTGTAGACTCCAAAACCAAAATGTAATGGGGGTTCTTTACACCCATTTAAGGAAGATCAACTAGTTCCATCAGATGGAGCTTTACTCCCTGAGGATGAATGCCATGCATAAAACACCAAAGAGAGTATTAGTTATCCAGATCTCCTGCTGAGCCAAATGGCTATAGGCATTTGAACAAAGTCCAAATGAGGTAGATTTGGTATACATAATCCAACTAAATAATTTAAAAGAGCAAATAAGCTCTTAGGCACACAAGCCCTTCTTTAGATCAAACTAAAACAATCTCAAATCTAAATGCAAACTAAGTTGGGCAGCAAGGGCTGGAATTTGCCGTTTCAGTTTCAGAAGTGAAGAACAGCATTTCAATAAAGAAGTTTATCTTTTTATTGACCAGTTGGCCTAACAAAAGATACCACTACATAAAACCTTTGCATTGCCTGAATTACAATAGTAACTAATAATAACTTAGATAGTTAAATCTTTAGTCTCAGCTAGTATATTCTGAACACTCACATGCCATAACCAAATCAGTACCATCACCTAATAAAGTATCCCAATGTTTACTTGCTTTAAACTTCTGTAAGCATACACACATGTGCTGCAGATATGTACACATGCTATTAGTTCAAAGTTACCTAGCTTTACCTTGCTAAATCACATCAGCAAGCAAGACTCTTCAAACAAGGAGGTTTGTCACCCATGTAAGTATGTACAGATCACTTCTGACCACTTCTTCTTTGCCTCCTAAACTAAGATGACAAAGCTTTTCAAACACCATTTTCTAGAAATTAAGTTTGCAGTCCTTTCACAGTTACTATGGCTCTTTTCACTGCCACATTTCATGGACCAATAATGACAAAGCTAGACTAATTATTTCACAAAAGCTACTCCAGTTACAAAAATAACCCCCAATGACCACAATAGCCTTTTCAGCTGGAGAATCACATTTTACTTAGCACAAGGTGAAAGACTGACAACTATCCACCATGCACATGCCAATTATTTTTATCTCCTCCAAACTCTCCATTTTCAGGTCCACATTCCTGCTCAAGGTGACAATATTTTTTTGTGCCTTTGCATTTAGCTGTATTCCTACGTAGGGTTTGGCCACATCCATCACAGAACTGTCCAGAGATTCTTTTAGTGTTTATAAATCTAACCTCTCAAATAATCAGATTTTATCATGACTTCCTATTTCATAATAAGTCATAACAGATCAGGGTTATGTAAATCCTCAGTAGTATCTTAACAACATTAATTGGGGATTTAGTAGTTCATAAACACAATCAGAAACATGAACAGAACCTTATGCCTGGATTTGCCTTTTACAGGTTCGTAGCACCATTGAAAACAACTTAAAAGCTTACACAGAGTTTCGTGGCGGTTTTTTAGTTGTTGGGTTGGTGGTTTTTATTTTTTAAAATCTACTGATTTATGTTTTGTTCCTTATTTGAAACAACAACGATGGGTGCAAGATTAGAACCCTCCCTCTGAACTATGACTTCATCTTCCTCTTCCACTTTTTCCAGTCACTCTGCTTTCAAACATCAACTTCATAAAATAATTTCCTCTCCTCACCCCCTCTCTGGTAGGTTTACCCCTTCACAGTTCACAAACTGCTTCCAATAAATTCCTGTTGGAAGACCCCGTATCTTCCTTTCCAAAGAAATATGAGGAAATAAGTTAAACTATTCACATGCAGGTTACATGCTATCTGTTCTCCTTTATGTGTACAGAACACTGTCAAAACACAATACCATCACTAAATTATCCAATCTTTCCTCTCAACGTTCACCACCCACATTTGACCTCCCTGGTCTTTCCTTCTCAGGAACCATCCCTGCATACTTTGACATAGCTACTTAAACTACTATTTCTGCCATATTCTTTCCAGACTGTTTCAGAACGTTGTACTGTTTGGTTACTTTAAATCTGTTAATCGCATCCAACACAACCTTGAGTAATTGATCTGAGAGTCAAAACATCATCCAGGTACTTCTGAATGCCATTAGTTTTGGATATACTATACAGATTTCCATGCGTTAGGCCTTCCTCCATCTTTGAAGCTGCTATCATTCTAAATTCAATAAACTATTTTTACTAGCAGACATTAGCAAGTTGTAAGCTCAAAACACCTAGACTATCCCAGATTTTTTTCTTCTCCCCCCAAATACTCAAACGTGTTTATGAAGATTATGAGTATGAACAGAATACAAAGCATCAGTTGGGGAAAAAAAACTGCATTCCATTTACCAAGATAAAAAAGTTGGAGCTAATTTCTGTTCTAACTTACTTTACCATCTATCAAAAAGTAACTTAAATTCTAAGTTCAGGGGAAAAACTTGATCATAGTTTAGCAGTTGTGTTTCTAGTTATCATGCATCCAGATTATGGAGGTCAGTTGTCTGACAACACAAATAGCATAATTAATTGTCTATTCTTTTGTACAATGCAAGTTCTGTTAACCCAATTCAGGTTAATAATTACTTAAATAATTTTTAGGCTTTTAGCTAAATCTGAAAGTTGATGAGGGCTGAAATTAGGTATGAAACTGAAGCATGATACCTACTGCCTTTGTTACTTTGGTATGTAACACAGGTGCATGGCAGCTTTGAAGGGACCAAGAAAACAGTGCTATTTCTGAAGCCAGAGCAAACCGAGTGAGCTGTCATGCTATCTGCCCACCTTAAACATTTTCCAGTACTGGGAAAGTTATTTCAAAGATTGTTACAGTTTCAAGAGTCTTTTTCATTAGTCATCATCTTAGTCTTTCTAAAAGGTATTGAGGGGTTCAACGTAGGCAGTCGGAGCTGAGGAATTACACTGCATGCAACACTGAGGAAATAGATAAAGAAGTGGATAGCATAGTTCATGCAGCGAAAGAAAAGAGATGCAGGTCTGTGCTCATTGCCTTGACCATAGACAGAAGCTGACACTGACCTGGGGGCAGCTGAAGTCAAGGAATTACTTCCACTTCTGCTATACGAAGTAAAGGCATCATGATTCTCATCTTTAGTTTTAACTCTCTTTCTTTCTCTTTCAGGTTCAACTACTTTTTGCATTGCTTGAAGAGCTATATTTATTGGTGGTGCTTCAAGAGCATGTTTTTTTGGAGAAGCATCACTTGGCTCCAAGTTCTTGGAATTCATCTTTGTTTCTTCCTTACTTGGCAATTGAGCAAGAACGGCTTCTTTTACTGAAGTATTTTTGCTGTCTAAGTTTTCAGAAGTAGTGTCCACTGGAATCTTCTCCCTCTTCTTTTTAATTTTGGTGCCTTTAAGTAATTCTAGGAAAAAAAGAATATGCTTTTTTGTACACAAGTGAAGCTGGAGTTAACTTGTCCACCAACATTTTCATATTAAAACTAATAAAGAACATATCACATGACTAAAAACCTTGGAATAATTCTTAACAGACAACTTACATCCCTTAAAGAATGTCCCTTCGCATAATCTGTTATCAGCAAGTAACCGTTGCAATAGAAGTTCGCTTAAAAAAGAGACAAAAAACCCCCCACAACTTTCTCCCCATCCACTCTACCTTTTTACCAAGGCTTTTAATTAGATGCTCTGAACAACATGAGTATGCTAAATTGTTTTATCTCAATTTTGGAGACTGCTGAGGTAAGCTTCCACAACAAAGATTTTAAAATTAAATCCTTTGGGTATGCACAAGTACCAAAACCAATTTACCCATCTGGTTCCCCATTCATCTTCCTCCACAGGCTACAGCTCCCTTGTTTCTGCACATACCCAGGTATATCAGCTGTTTTTCAGGGGGGCCTCTGCTGTCAAAACTTAATCCGTACTGACTTGAGCTACTAAACAGTTTTTCCTCTAAATGCTTTGCCCTTATTTATTACAAAGCTCATCAGCTGCCTACATTCAGAAAGCTGATACTTCTCATCAACAGAGAGATATTGCTACTATTATGAAAAACACCTCCTAAGAATTTGTTCCCACCTACTTCACTATGGTTATCTAACTATACTCTGTAAGGTCTCTAAACACTGTAATTTGTACTCTTCAGCCTTCTGAAATTAGTGTTAGTATACATGTTGAGGTAAGGTTGCTGAGCAAGGTAGGGCTTTACTATTTCAGTTCAGCAGTTTTTGGACCAGGTTATCACCAAAAAGGCAGCTGTTTAAACATTAGTTTACACCTGGAACTAACCCCATGTCTTCCTGTTTAATGTCATTCAACTTGTGAAGGCTGAGAAGACCAGATTATTCCTCGCCCCCTGCCCCCAAAAGTAGTATTTACCTTCAGGTTCATATTTCATTTTCAGCTCATCCAGCATAACTCGCAAGTTCATATTCTCACTCTGACAAGCTTGCAAATGCCTCTCATTTGTGAAGAGTTTCCTTTCAACTTCCAGAACCCTTTGGCTCTCATACAGAGCTTTCATCCTCTGCAAGGATAGTTCATTTTTCAAGGTTTCAGTTTCCTTGCTGGGGTGGGAGAAAAGTTATACAGTCACTCAGACTTGGTTTCTTTCCCCCCACCTCCCAGTAAAACAGCAGATAAAGTCAACTAAGCATTCAGTGACTACACATAAAATTTGTATTTATACACTAGTAAGAAATGAAAGAGACCTCTTCCAGTACAATGTAAGTTTTCACTTCAACTTGACATAGAGCAGTGAGTTTAGTTACCAGAGATAGAATGCCTGTTAAAAACAAAGCTGTATGCTGAACAAGGCACACATGCATCCATAACTGGTAAGAAACCTTCCCTGACCTACAAATTTGCTATTTCATTGGGGTTTTCTAGCCTGTGTATAAATTAATATGTCTATTTCTATAACTGACGATACAAGCTTTACACAAAGGTGATACTCTAAGCAACCAACACAAAAATAATTATGTTAATAGTCAGTGCATGTCCTTGCCTCTGTTTCAGAGACCATTAACTTCCACATCATAAGCACTGAATCACCATTCCTCAGTGATCCTAAGGTACTCTGATCATGCCAGTTTCTCATAATAGCAACAGCAGTGAAGTGACAGACTTCTCAGGAATTCCTGCAGCAGACCATTTGTGTTGCCTCCTGCTGGCAACACTTTCATCTGACAGCTTAAAAACAGTTCTGAGGCCAAACACTATGAAATTTCTAACTAACAGATATGGAATTCACTAGCCAAAGAACACAACTTGGTGTGTCCAAATAGGACATTTCAAGTGTTATTATCTGACTCTTAGAAGAGAAATAAATTTATACAGCCTATAGACTTTAAGAAGCTTCATACAGACCCCTTACAGGTTAATTTTTAATGATTTTTTTTTTTTTAAGTTCTAAATTATCTTGTATCTAGGAGCATTAACAACATTTCTAGGAGAAAGCAACAATATAAAATATTTCTGGTGCTATCTTTTGCAACAATAAGTAACATGACAAACAAAACAACTCTCAGTCCTATAACAAAGACAGGATGGTTCCACAGCATTAGAAAATGTGACAATGAGCATATTTCCACATACAGTTAATGGAATATATACTGTATTGGGTTTGTGTGGCAAGGTTTTTGTAGGAGGGGGGGTTACAGGGGTGGCTTCTGTGCGAAGCTGCTGAAGGCTTCCCGTGTCCAACAGAGCCCATACCAGCCGGCTCCAAGACAGACCCACCACCAGCCAAGGCTGAGCCCACCAACAATAGTGGTAATGCCTCTGTGATAACAGATTTAAGAACGGAAAAAAAGTTGCAGCAGGCAGAGAAACGGCAGCCGGAGAGAGGAGTGAGAACATGTAAGAGAAACAACCCTGCAGACCCCCAGGTCAGCGAAGAAGGAGGGGGAGGAGATGCTCCAGGCGCCGGAGCAGAGATTCCTGTGCAGCCCGTGGGGAAGACCATGGTGAGGCAGGCTGTCCCCCTGCAGTCCATGGAGGTCCACGGTGGAGTAGATCTCCACCTGCAGCCCGGGGAAGACCCCACGCCTGAGCAGGTGGGTGCCCAAAGGAGGCTGTCACCCCCTGGGAAGCCCACACTGGAGCAGGCTCCTGGCAGGACCTGCGGATCTGTGGAGAGAGGAGCCCACGGAGCAGGTTTTCTGGCAGGACTTGTGACTCCACGGAGGACCAACACTGGAGCAGTGTGCTCCTGAAGGACTGCACACCATGAAAGGGACCCACACTGGAGCAGTTCATGAAGAACTGCAGCCCGTGGGAAGGACCCACGCTGGAGAAGTTCGTGGAGGACTGTCTCCCATGGGAGGGACCCCATGCTGGAGCAGGGGAAGAGTGTGAGGAGTCCTGCCCCTGAGGAGAATGAAGCAGCAGAGGCAACATGTGATGAACTGACTGTAAACCCCATCCCTGTCCCCTTGCGCCACTGGGGTGGGTAGGTAGAGAATCCAGGAGTGAAGCTGTGCCTGGGAGGAAGGAGGGGTGGAGGGAAGGTGTTTTGAGATTTGGTTTTATTTCTCATTACCCTACTCTGCTTGACTGGCAATAAATTAAGTTAATTTTCCCCAAGTTGAGTCTGTTTTGCCTGTGATAGTAATTGGTTGAGTGATCTCTCCCTGTCCTTATCTTGACCCACGAGCCCTTTGTTATATTTTTTTTCTCTCCCCTCTCCAGCTGAGGTGTGGGGAGTGATAGAACAGCTTTGGTGGGCACTTGACATCCAGCCAGGGTCAACTCACCACACATACAAACAGTAACAAAAAAAAAGGAAGAATAAAAGCAAGTAGCTAGAAGATAACCAGACTACAACCAACTTCTAGGCCTCAGACCATTAAGTGCTTACTTTGAGTTGTCAAGTTTCATTTGCAGTAAATCTGCATAGTAACCATCTTCAGACTCTCCTCCTTTTGAGCTACTACTACCTCTGGATTCTTCCATATTCTCATATAAAGTCTGATAAAGAAAAAATGTCAGGTTGTCAAATAGTGACCTTTCAGAAGCACATTAGCTTAGTCCTTAGGTGAAATTTTCCATGCACTTCTATGGAGAAGCCTCACTGTAGAGGCATTTAAACATACAAGAGAGCTCAGTTGCTGAGTACTTCCTCATTTGTTACAAATGTCAAATAGCACTGAAACTGACAGTTCTCTCTCATTCATTGAAAGAAAAAAAAAAGCAAGTTCTCAACTCCAGAAGGTTTTCAAATAGCAATGCAGAACAGTTATCTTAGTTTTACTTGAAAACACAGGATATTTAGTTAACCCAGAAGGAATTTGTTTCAGCCTTTATTTCTAGGATTCAGCAGCTGGACCCCAAAGGAATACAAGCCATGTTAATCGGTAGCCAAAATCTCAAGATCAATTACATCTTTTAGATTAGGAAGTTGGTTCATAGTGAAGATGCCATAAACGCAGTAAACTTTCTATAAAATACATCAGTAGCATGTGACATTCTGGGTTTTTTGTTCTGTGTTTTTTCTGAACAAGCAACACTCAGATTTAATACTGTCACACAGATCTCATAGGCTTCTGTCAGTAACTTGACTACAGGTAGTTTTGATGGTTATTTAAATCAATCATTTAATTTCATGACACTACTTATTTATGGCATAGAGACAGAAATAAATACTGATCAAGCTTATACATGACAAAACTAGTAAAGCAATCAAGCCGTCTCAATTGCTTACTAAAATGGGTTAAGCCTAGCTTTATGCCACTTCGGTTAAATGCAGAATAGAGGATGCTATCCTGGAAAGCATAATCCTAATGCATAAGCTAATACACCCAAGTTTACATTCCAAAGCTGTGATAAGAAACGGCTAAACAAGTCCACAAGTAAGAAAGGCTACAGTTTTTCACTCTGTATACGCACAAAAAAACATCAGTGACATTACAATAGTGCATACAGGTGTTCTCATGTATTTCTCACCTTCCCAAAATATTGACAAGATACTATCAAGTTGCATAAAAGGACTGAAGAAATTGTTTTACAAGGATGATTAAGCAATTCCGTTTTTCTAGAAAAGAGCATGCTTCAACTGCAAAGTTAAGATATATTAAGGAAATAAATATCCAAGCAATCCAATATAGCTGAGACTAAAAAGCAATAAAGCCTACACACAGGAAAAACATGAAATGCTTATGTCTTCCAAGAGGAAAAGAACCAAACCAAAACAAAAAACAGCAGATGTCATAGCTCAATGACCTTTGACCAAGTAACTGAATTTAAACACTACAGGCAACTATGAAAAATATGAATGTGCTACACACAGGAACCCAGAAAAGATTGTTTCTCCAAACCGAGGCTTGGGTGGTGTAGAATTTTCTGCTTCTCTCAACTTCACAGGTATGTGATCTCCAGCTATAAAATGGAACTTTGGTCAAGTAAAGCTATGAGTAGCCTTTGGATCCCTTTTCAATCCCGAGCATGGGCTTCAGATCATTTTCATAATTCTTATTATCATGTTTTAGCTTCTGATTATGACTTTTCCACTTAATTACAGACCACATACCTTAAATTTTTCTAGCTGCCTCACTTTCATAAGAAGATCTTCTATCTCACCATTCTTTTGTTCTAACATTGACTGTAAACGTTCCAGCTGCTCAAATTCTGCCTGAGAGCCTTTCATCTGTAGCAGTGTAGCCATTTGTAGCTAGGGAAAAAAAAAAAAAAAAAAAAAAAAATCTTTACAACAAATACTGGGTTAAGTGACTGAAAATCTCAGCTTCTTACCCAGAGGAGTTAGGGTACTTAAGCCTTGTAATTCTAATCCTGAATATTAGAAGTGCACTGGATGCTTAAACTCAGTAGGCTTCACAATTATTACCATAGGTTGGCACTAAAAATCTTTAGGACAGCTTAAAACTTACTGAACAGAGTAGTCCTGAGGTGCCATATCTTTCTCTGTACTGACTAAGGAACCTATAAATATACTGTTAAGGACACACACCATATTTCATATTCAAATACTAATCACTAAGTCAGCTAGAACCAAACTACAGTCCAGGCTTGTTTATCAGAGCTAAAATGCATCTATCGAGAACTTCTCACTTGGGAAGAAACACTCTAGTTCATCAACAAGTTTAAAACCTCATTTTTTGCAGTTCTGATTCTGAGGTATAGATAATACTAAGTTTGCCTTCTGTAATATTAATCCAAGAATTTCAGCTGCTTCTACTCCTTCTGTGGAATGCATCCTTTCAAGCAAAGGAAACACCCTTTGCCACTACAAAAGGAGAAGTTTATCAAAGAAAAATCTTGCATTTATAGAAGACTTTTCTGATGCTGTTAACATAATAATATCATAGCATGACAGCCTTAACACATTCAGTTAAGTGATACATCAGACATTTAAACAACTGGAGAACAATATGCAATGCAATAATGGAAAGACTTAACAGGGTGTTAGTGATAACTGTAGCATTTTTACCAGCCTGGTCATTATGGATAAGGTAACACTTACAGGACACCTGGAAAAATCACAGGGAAAGAATCAACGGAAACAAACAAGACTACAGATTAACAGAGAAAGGTAAAGAAGAGCTTTTACCCTACAGAATCTCCTACGTCAAGTAAAGGATATTCATGATTCTGTACACAAACTAGAGCTAAAGAAAGATTCAATCATGTCCTCCTCATAGCTTCTACAGGACATAAGGGAGGCAAAATTTTAACCCCCACTGGCTGACTAAAACTACCCTTACATTTTCTAAGCACATAGGCACCTAACCTTTTCCCCCTTCACTTAAAAGCCCACTTGCTAACTGTCAGAATTGCAAACTACAGTTGATCTACATAAAAAACAAAGAACAGAAACATTAAGAAACTGGAAGGGATACTGTGGGTTGTGGAAAATACACCAGACACGGTAAAACTTTCACAGGAGTACTGCTTACATTCTGTTCAGGAGTCAGATCTTCAGAAGTAAACACCAATATTGGTATTGGAAAAAATTTTATAGGGACAAATGAGTAAAAATTGAAATTCCAAGTTAAAACATTAAGTAGTAGAACAGGGTTACCAATTTGCCTCAGTTTTTGGTGAAAATCTTCAGCGTTAGGAATGTTTCTTATACCATTCAATCAGTATGACTGACTTAACCTCACATTACAAGGGGAAAATTTCTGAAGAAACTGATCTTATTCAACCATTTTACTCACTCAAAACTTTAGCTCTCAGGGTCAGATTTCAGTAAAAGAGCATTCCTTTCCTGCATTAGTAGTTCTTTTGTTGTCCTTTAAGAATGTTGTTTCAATTACTGTCAACCTACTTCTCCACAAAAGCTAGGTAACAGAAACCTGTATCTTCAGCATTACTAATTATCATCACTCTTGATGTTTAAGTACTTTCATCAAACTGCACAATCAAGAATTTGATCCAAATGAAAGGATCCACTCTTGTGTTGGAAAATCAAAAGACCAACATGAAAACAGTTGGCAGTTTTGCAGCATCCCCTTTACATTACCTTGTAAATCAGCTTCTGTTAACCAGTTCTCAACAGTATTAACCAGCAGGGTCCCATCCAATAGAACTGTAGTCTAATTAAATAGTTATGACAAAAGTTATCATACAATGGTTTGGGTTGGAAGGGACCTTAAAGATCATCCAGTTCCAACCCCCCTGCCACAGGCAGGGACACCTTCCACTAGACCAGATTGCCCAAAGCCCCATCCAACCTGGCCTGCAACGCTGCCAGGGATGGGGCACCCACAGCCTCTCTGGGCAACCTGTTCCAGTGCCTCACCACCCTCACAGTAAAGAACTGCCTTATATCTAATCTAAATTTACCCTCTTGCAGTTTAATGCCATTACTCCTTGTCCTATCACTACAAGCCCTTGCAAGAAGTCTCTCTCTGGCTGTCTTGTAGACCCCCTTTAGGTACTTATGACTTATTCTTTCACTAAAGATACAGAAAAGCAAGAAAATATGGACAAACGTAAAAACATGAAAGCAACCCAGAGGAGACGAAAAACCCATGTGATCAGAGGACGGAGTACTGCCCTTTTCTTTACATTCATTCCTGACAACCACAGTTAATACACAAATAAATGATTCGCGTAGTATGAGAATTAGATAAGAAAAGACAAAGCCATTGTCAGGACAAACTGAATACTAGTTCGACCAACAGGAGTTGTGTTTTACTTTTTTCCATTTAACAACTACTGCCAAAGTAAGCAAATGTAGTGCCTTCAGCATAACTTGTAGTTCTAAGATGAAGTAGTAGCACTAGAAAAATGCTGATGTACCATAAAAGTCAAATAACATTATGACATCTCATTTGTTTTTTCTCCCATTTCCCTCCCCCCAGACTACTGTATCATATTTTAAAGATAATCAAATCCCCTAGCCTGTGTACTAAAGCATTGCCTTATCAGACCCCAAGGAAACCCTGGAGTATTACAGTAATGGTCATACCTTCATTCTTTGCAATTGTTCTCTAGTGAATGCATGCTGTTTTTGTAGTGACTGATATTTTATTTTCACACTGATCAGCTGTCGTTCCATTTCTGCCCTACGGTCCTCCACCTACAGAACATTGTTAACAATTATTATGAAAATTAAAACGCTTGTTGTCACTTGGATGATGAGTTTTACAAGGAGAAGTTGCCTAGCAATTGATGTTGCTTCTGCAAATACTGCTTTTCCAGCAACAGTACTTGAAAAATACACACTATTGTCATTACCTCTGGGATAAAAGCGAGTAGACAGTGCTGCAGCAGCCGAAGCCCAATCAGTAAAGTGCAACAGATTTTTTTTTCTTTTGATATCAAAATAAAGTAATATTTCATATGCTTCAGTGTTGCTATAGAATAGTTTTGTCCATTTGCATCAGAACAAATATTAAAAAAAACCCAAACCAACTGTGTACCAATGTAACCCATTCCCCAGGCATTGTCAGAAAACAAAGTAACTTCCTATGCATTTAACAGCAGCTGAACTCTTACTCAAAAAGTAATTCAAAAACCCTCCCAAATGCTCAACCATCCAGCCATTTTCAAAAGACAGCTTTTATCAGCATCTTTTAACATTTCACATAATATCTTCTGCATTAAAGAAGGCTTACCAGCTGAACAAAACTACTTAGAGCTAAGAGCTGCAGACAGAACTGTAATGAACTCTCAGTCCCATCTTCTATCTTGATAGCTAGGCAACTTTAAGTGATTGCATTAAGTTCACTAACTCCTCAACTTCAGAGCGTGCATAATGTTAGCTTTCCATAGGTCAGTTCCTAGACAGTACAACACTGAAGTAGTGTTTGAGGAATAGAGATTAATGGTGGCCAGATCAGGTGCAGATACCCTAATATTTTCCGTGCAATATAAGAAATAAAACTTAGGAAATATTTCTTCTCTCCTCTGTATATTCTCAGGTATCTGTGGCATAATTGTACCTCAGCAAAGAGAGAATTGCCTTTACTTGTAGGGTCCAAAGATTGTTGCACTGCATGATCCAGCTGAACCTGAAGCTCCTGATTAGCTTCACGAGCTTTCTAGATTAAAGCAAAGAGGATATTAGTCACTTAAGCATCTGATGTACTGCATATATGAATTTAATCAGGTAGTTTTACCTCTTTCATTTCTTATGCCTTTAGCGCAGATTATATTGTACTGCAGTCTTTAACTGCGCATACAGTTCTAGTCAGTAAGAGACAAATTTTGTTTCACTAAAAGGCTTAATATCATACTTATTCTTCAGGACAAGAGCACAACTAAAACCTTTAAAGGAAAACTTTTAGGTTTATCAAGTAGATTAACGGTATTGAAACTATTAGCCTTACTGTGTTATTTAGTCACAAATCTTCCACTCCCCAGTACAAAATTTTCCAAAGCATTCAGCAGGAACTTGAAATAAAAGTGAGAATTATATCAGTGACCTGTGAGAAGGTCCTGTTAAGAGGCAGAATACTGCAGTGCAAAGGATCTCCATACACACCTTTCCACAAAAGAATGCCCATATAGAGAGTATTTAGCATCTGTCCCCTTCTGCCTTATCTTTTTCCCCTCCCTCATCAGAACTTCTCTCAAAACTCCTCATATTTCACTGAAAAGCTAGCACTGCAACTTGTGGAATTCAGGGCCTTATCTACCACTGGTGAATAAAATTAAGAGAATACCTCTAATGCATTAGAGTAAGAAACAACTTCTTTTTCCCTCTCTTCTTTTTCTCCCTGTAGACGCTCCAGCTGATTACGTAAATTACTGTTTATGAGTTCTAATTGTTCTTTACTGTACTGCAGTTCATTCAGCTTTTCTTCAACATTGGCCTAAACAAACAAAAGTAGTATGAAATAAGCAGTTTTTAAAACAATTTGAAGAAAAGCAGGCCCAAATGAACCAGATTTGTTAGTAGTAATTACTTCTAATACAAAATATTATCTTGAAGAAGAAGTCACATTAAAGTCTAATTATTGAGGCTATTATTTTTTCTGTGCATATTGTCTTAATATTAAGCCAATCATAAGGTAGCAATGTACACAAAGCATCTAAAAATGAAATGAGCAAAAGCACAGAATTTTATCTTCAACTAGTCTACATTCCTGATAATTAAGTACTAGTCACACACCTTCACACTTTCTAGTTCAGTGAGTTCTATCTGAAGATTGAGCATTTCTGAAGACATGGTCTCATGTACACGTTCAGACATCATATGTAGTTCTTCCGATTTGGCAGCAATTATTTCCTTCTGATGATCCACTTTGTGTCTTAATTGTTTTTCTGAGAGCCGGGTTTCATCTAGTTCTGCTTTTAGGTTCTCCAACTTAAAGACAGTTGAGAAGTAAATAGTACCATTTTATAACAAATTCTTGAAGAGAACAATACTTTTGACTCTGTTCTAATTACAGAAAATGCCTTAGAAATACAACTTAAAGAGTAAACTTTTAAAAATAAGCTTTGAAATTTAATATAAAAACCAACCAAACAAGCTCCTACACATTGTAACTATTTACTAGATTTGTTCTGGTAGCAAGTGTGCAATTAGGAGTCAAATACATAGTCTTTAAAATGCTACTAGCAACATTTTAGCTGTATATTAGTTGCCAAACCTTGTTTTTAAGGTCACTGATTTCTTGTCCATAGACTCTGGCAAGCTGTTCTTTCTGTTTATCCAGTTGCATGTTTTGCTGTTGCTTAAGGGAATCACATTCAAAACTCAAGCTTTCCAACATTCGATTCTTGAGTTCAATTTCTCTCTGAAGAGAGTATTTCTCTTGTTCAAATTTCTGGAAAAAACAACATACTAATAAATCTAGACGTAATATTCATAAGTGTTTGGGGAACAATGTACTAAATACATGCTCAGAACCAAGACACTAAATGCCTAAAACTTGAAGCTCATTCAACACTTTGTTGAAGCCCCAATTAGGGAATTGACATACCCGTGTTTTGAAAAACAAATAAATAAAAAAACCCCAAACTGCTCTGAAATGTTATGACTTATTTGATTATGTAATATCCTCTTCTTCATGGAAGCTGTATATTGCTTTGCAGCCAACATGAAGGGTGTGGGCATCTTTTCTGCAAGCGTAACAAAGAAATTTAGTGAGAGCTTACATGTCCTTTCTACCACAATGGAACCCGATTATGTTTAAAAAATGTTACGGTCCATGAAGTATTCCCCTACTGCAGAACAGCTGGGTTCAATGTTTGGTAAAGACATCTAAATTGTCTACTGTTTTGTAATAAATCCCATGAACCCTTCCAGACTGAAGAATGACTTTTTAATCACCTTCCCTCTACGCCTGACTCTATATATTTGCTAATTATAAAAGGCAGCTTCATTTTACACTTCCATTCAGCTAGCAATTACGGAGAAGAAAAAAAAATTAAAAAAACCAGGAGAGTCTTGAAAGCAGAAGTAGTAAATAGCAAAACCAAACCAGTCTAAAGATGCAGGATTTTCTTTTTATTTTTTTCCTCAGTAACATAACTCTTAGAACACAAACCAGAATTTAAAAAAAGGAACATAAAACTAAAAGCTGTCAGGTATGAAATTGACCTCTATGGCCTACACACCAGCTTATCAAGGACAGTCTCAGCTCTCAAATATACAGGACAAGAATTGTAACTCAAAAGATAAAGACAGTGCACGGAAAAGGTTTGTGAATGCACTGCTGGCCAGACCCAAGAAAGGCAAAAATCTAGCATGATATGTCTACACAGACTTTTACAGAAGCATACAGAGATTTTTCTGAAAGACTTTTGTGCCTACTGTTAAAACTTACACTTGTGTTCACAGTAATTGCTTTGGCTCTCGGATTCCAAAGAAGAGAACCACAGACTCAAAAACTCAAAAGAATCTGTTGGATAACCACAGTTCCCACACAAGATGTTATTCTACTGTATGAACGCACACAACTCTTTCTCTCTGCCCTTGGAAACTAAGTCACTATTGATCTGGTTCACACAAGCTTAGTTCATAACTTTGCTCCAGCCTATAAGATAAGATTACAACCTATGGATGCAGCTTCACAACACAGTAACTACCATGTCAGGTTGTCTGCCGAAAAGGATGATCCTGCTCTGCTTTCCTTATCACTTGTGCTTTCCAGCTGCCCCTCTTGCACTAAGCTTACTACCAGTAAACTGTTCAAATTAAGTTACTAGGATTCATTCAGAATAGCAGGGTGCTACAACTCTCCAGCTGGTAAAAAAAAAACCAAAACCAAAAAAACCCCACAAACAAAACCCCACAAAACTACAATAAGGCCACAAATATTTCAACCCTATCACAAGAGAAGGGATGGATGCACAGCCAGAAACAGACTAAATGAAGACAAATGGTATATCTGAAGCATGGGCTGACTGAAAACAAACAAACATGAAAATTAAAGCGTTTATGAAAAGTGGAAGATTTTCCTGACTGGAATTTTCTTGCGTGATTCCTAAGAAAACGGGTTGATTAAACAATACCTCTATTTCAACACTACACTACTCTCTTTCCTGAGCTGTAAAGAACTACTACTAAATTCAGAATCCCTTGGTATTTAGAAAATTTGAAAACTCCACTACAGAAGAAATCAATTTTACTGTCCTGCTGCTAGCATTCTTTTTACAGATTTAAGTGATACAAAGCTTGCAGAGACAGCATAACATGAATGAATTGCTAAACATAGCCAAAACACATGCTCTAAAACATGTTTACTTTAGCACCTAGTGTTCATTTTACATTAAAGGCAAATAATCTTACATGGTACTGAACACTTGATGCATAATTAACTATGAAACCCTGTCCCATTTAGATAAAATCATGCTCAGTATCTTAGAGCCGAGATAAAAAGCCCCCTCTACAAATACTTAAACTAAAAGCGTTTATTAAAATTAATCTAGACTCTAAAAGGCATTCAAACACCTGTGACATTCAGAAATAGTTAAAATAAAACAAAGTTCTTGACTGCCTTTTTTTTTTTTTTACTTAAAGTTTAAAACATTACCTCAGTTTTCTCAGTCAATTCACGGCGTGTTTGATCCAACTGATTTTGAACTTCACTTTGGGATTCCAATAAATGCAACCCATATTGTGCTGCCTTTCTTCGCTCATTCTCTGCTTCCTTGAGTTGGTGTCTAAGACTTAAAATGGTCTCTGTCTCCATTTTTCTTCCTTTTGTTACTTCAATATTGCAAATACAAAATGATTAAAAAAAATATTGCAGTAAGTTACACTAGTTAATCTGAAAAAAGGTATTAAATTTCTTAAACAGGATACAAGGATATATTTTTGCATTAATACAAGACAAAAAAAAGATAGCTCACGAGCAAACAGTCCTGTAAACAGTAAAATAATAGCTCTTTTTCCATAAATTTGGTTAACATCTTATTTCTGACTATGTCTTAAGTAATAGCATGCAGCAAAACAGCTACTGTGTACCCAGTCTGGTTTCCTAGCACACTAGAACCAGACTTAATCTAGTATATAGCTATCTTGCCATATGTGAGAGAAGGCTAGGAAATAACCTTGTAAAAACACTTTTATGCATATGGCTGACAACACTTTCTGTGGTATTATAAATAAAGCATTATAAATGTACATTATAAATGTACAAAACTACATATAGCATTACTTTTGTACACAAATAACAAGATTCATGTAGACAGCTGTATTAGCAGGATAGTTTACTCCTAATAACATTGTGTGGAATATGGAAACAGATAGAGGTAATGAAGGAAAGAGTCAAAAATAGAAACCCAGTTAAAATACATGAAATTTTAACACAAAGATTTTTATTTATTTATGTGCTTAATGGAATCTTTCATGACTGTTTTCCACTTTAAACTTTAGTCACTGCAGGTAACCTATTTGTTAATAACCATCTCCTTGTGACATGTTTTTGAAAACTCATCCATTTCTATCTTCATATCATAACAGAAGACACAAAGGTGAATTTTGCAAAATGTTTTGTTTGTTTGGGTTTATTTTGACTAACATTTTAAAAAATAAAAATCAAGTCAAACTAACACCATAAGCTTGTATAACTGCTTGCTCCCAAAAATCTACTAAATCAGCACACTGCAAAAATACCCCATTAAGACAAAACTGCTAAGCAACTCAGGCTTCTCAACAACAGAAGCCAAGAGTTCTCTCAGAAAGTATGCAGGAACAATGATATACAAATACAAAAAACCCCGGTGTAGTTGATTTTTCAAAGCCAGGGTTCATAATTTTTATGTAGTTTCAAGATTAAAGTAATTCTTCATTGAAGGTCCCATTCCGTGCTTTTTCTTTTTGTATAAACAATTTAGTTGCCATTTCTTACTGGCACATATATTATCCTTATGAATGTTAGCAAGATGCTGGTCTTCAGAGGAAATTTCACAGCTCAACACAGGAGAGTAATTTTAAGAGTCATTATTGTAATGTAATGCCTTCTTTTTTTTTTTTTTTCTAACTTTTATTCAACATGGGTAACTCCACTAGGAGTTACCCAGCTTCCTATAAAAGAAAAAAATAATTTTAACATGCAAAAGTACATCATGCTAAAACTGTAATAATTCCTTTCAGAGATACGAGACAGAAATTATCAAATTCTGTTTTTCACGTTTTCCATCACTTGTTGTTATTCAAATTTAACAGATACAGACAGACTTCAGCCAGCCAGGCTCTGAAACCAGTTTTTCACATCTAACCATTGCAATGCCTGAAATACTAGTTTTGCACACTTATGCTAAAATAAGCCAGTGAAAGACAGGAATTTTACCTACCTGTAACTAAGAATCAACAATATTATTACCGGGGCAAGGACATGTACACTGTGTACAATTTAATAATAAAATGTTTAACACTAAGACGTAGCAATACAAGCGTACAGGCAACCACTCCTAGCATGCGTCTGCATTAGTAAAGGCGATGAATTAATCCTTATTAACTTCATAAACAGATTTTTAAAAAAACCCTTTATTTTCTGATCAAACAACAGTATAGAGGCAACATAGCAATTTGATTCACCTAGCTTACTAAATTAAATTTGAGTAACATTTTTAACTCACCTTCAGAAGTCCATTTAAGTCTGTCATGACCTTATTCTCGTACTTCACCTTTAAAAGAAAAGATAAAAAAACACGGAAAAAACCCCAAACCAAACCACACAACAGTTGTCTAGTCCGGATGAGTATAAGCTGCCATTATAGCACAGTCCTTCATAGCAGTCCTTTTCTAAAAAGGCTTAATGCCTGTGGCTGTCTCATGAAAATGCAGATCACAAGCTAAAACCCCATAGAAATGCAAATCTTATTGAAACCTCAGTTGAGGCAGCTGTCAGATAATTTAGAAACAGCCAGATCAGGCAATGTTGCCAAAGGATAGATACTCTGCAATTGGCCTCTGGGGCAAGTAAACAGGCTACACCCAGGGTCACCTTCTTCTAGCACATATATAATTTTTAAGGGTTGTTCGGGGATTTTTGCCTTGCTCCCTCCTACTTCTTCAATCTCTTTTGCATGCTCTCCTCCAGTTTCACATACAAGATCTTTGAGCTCTTAATAAATCATTTACTGGATAATATAAGAAAGATCTTAGGCTTTTCTTTAATTTTATAGTTGAAGTATGGAGGAAAAGAAATAGGTTTCCTATTCACATGTTCCTTGCTGACTATTGCAGAAAAGAGCAAGTACGCCTTTCAGGGCACAAACTTCCTCAACTTTTCATTGTCAGTCTTGGATGAAGTTAACCAGACAAGTCCAGGTAGCTTTGTTCATAAATCTGTATTGTTATATAGGTAAGTAATTACCTGCAATTAAATATTATACATGAGGTTAAGTAAACTACCCTGAAAATAATGTTTTAAGATAAATAGGTAGTAAGGTGAACAAGTAGGAGGGGATATAATAGAAATCAGTCTCCATTTATTCTACCAAGAGTTACCAGAGAGTTACTCACTTTTGGCTAATTACCTTCAAACATTTTATGATGGATTCTGTACCGAGGGCTCCAGACCTTAATTATTCAACCGTTTAAGTATTCCTTGAAAAAAATAACAGGGTAGAAGATAAAAAGGCACTGTCCGGGCATGCAAACTTTCCTCTCCCACTGTATAACTGTTCTTCTAGTTAAACTGGTATTCCCAAGGGTCATACGTAACAGCCGTCTACGTTCTGATCTATTCAGAAGTACCTACGCAGTTTTCTGATCACTAACGTAATTAGCAACACAGTTCCTCTCCCTTAAGCCAGGTATTCCCCTTACAGTTCAATACAGTTACTTAAACAAGTCCCTTTGTTTACCCTCCAAGTGGCACACTCCAGCCTGAATATTTTCAGGGTTAATCATATTCACCGAAGAATATGTTTTGTGCAAGAAGTATTATGAAGGAAAAAAAAAAAAGTCAAACTACAGGCTGATCCTTCAGTCCCTACGACGCACTCGGCAAGCCAGCAACTTCGCTTCTCCCCGTGGGCCCCGCTCTTCACCCCGGGACAGGCCCTGACCCCTCCGCACTTCGGGCCGCTCCCTCCACCGCCTTCTCCTCCCACACCTTCCCGACCCACGGCAAAGCGACACCGGCCAGCGACTGGCCCCAGCGCCGGGCTCTCCACGGGACCCTCCTCGACACCTTCGGCACTCGCAGGGGCCAGGACCGACCGGCGGGTTTGTTTCCCGCAGGACCCCCCCTCCCGTACTGTATATAACCCTAACGGGCAAACAGGGCCGGGGGGGAGAGGGCTCCCTCCCTACCTCACTTGACGCAGCATCGCCGGGGGCCGTAGGAAAGAAAACGGCCTTTCCCGCTGGAAGCCACAGGGGAAGGCGCTGGCAAGGCAAGGGCCCGAAGGCCACACAGTCCCAGACGCTGCAGCACGAAAGGAGGGGAGGGAGACAGGAGCTCTCCTCCACCCTCCCCGACCCCTCGGCCCCACAGCCCCGCCGCCTGACAGCGCCCTTCTGCGGACAAGGAGCGAAGAGGCAGCAACAGCCCCGCAGAGAGGAAAGCCCCCCGCGCAGCTCACTCCCCCC